>NW_027256884.1:20266665-20494165 GCF_029215685.1 Pituophis catenifer annectens | reverse complement strand
TCCCTCCCCCCCCCAAGTAAAAAAGGAAATGGGAAATGAAATTGCAAGTGATACATTTATATGCAGTTTCTGTTTGAAAGTCACCCATGTTATGGATAGTCATGGAAAATATAAATTTGTCTACTGTAGTAAGAAATAAAACAGTTCATCAATAAAGCAAATCAAGTATATTTTCAGGGAGAAGTTATGATATAGTGTAAATTGTTTTTGGATTTCTGGGCAGTTGAAGAGATTGATGTATAAACTGAAGGCAAATGCATTACTAGACCAAACTGCCTGGAAATTCAGTTTGTAATCCATCAGAGCATAAACACTATCCTCTTAAGGGGAAATATATTGTGGTGGACAATGCAATATTATTAAGTTGCTTATCAAAATGTAAGTAGCTTTTGGATGAAACGAAAACACTGCTATTTATTCATTAATAAACATTAATCACAATATGCAAAAAGTACAAATCAGTTCATTTTCTCAATTATTTTTTTTTTATTGTGGCATTCCAATTATCAGAAAAAGTTTGAGGTCACCTGAAGGAAGTAGAGTGACCCTGTTGGGAATATATACTTTTGGCATACATTTTGGACATTCTTCCCTCATCTTCTACCAGGAATATCTCAACTTCCTGCCTCAATGAGGTGGCACAGCAGGACTTAGGAGAATAATGGAAATGAACATAAACAGAGCTTGAAGACCTCGGTTGTCCAGACATTGTAAATATGTACATAATTAAAATATAAATTAATTGTAATTAATATCAATTTCTGTTATAAAAACCATTTTAGAACTCATTCACATCTTATTGGGAGACTGTAGCTACCAAAGTTGGACTAATGAAATAACTAATTCTGAATTTTGTCAGTTTCAAAGGTGCTTCTTCAAGAGGCTGCTGGACTTCCTATGGGTTTTTTTTTTAGATTTTTTTTAATAGAATAGAGCTGGAAGGGACCTTGGAGGTCTTCTAGTCCAGCCCCCTGCTCAAGTAGGAGAACTTATACCATTTCAGACAAGTGACTGTCTAGTCTCTTCTTAAAAACCTCCAGTGATGGAGCGCCCACAATTTCTGAAAGCGAGCTGTTCCCCTGTTTAATTGTCCCCGCTGTTAGGAAGTTTCTCTTTAATTCCAGATTGCTTCTCTCTTTGATTAGTTTCCAACCATTGTTCCTTGTCCTGCCCTCAGGTGCTTTGGAGAATAATTTGACCTCCGTCTTCTTTGAGGCAGCTCCTCAAATACTGGAATACTGCTATCATGTCACCCCTAATTCTTCTTCTCTTTAGACTAGCCAAACCCAAAACCTGCACCCATTCTTCCATATGGTTTAGTCTCCAGGCCTTTGATCATCTTAGTTACTCTTCTTTGAACTTTATCCAAAATCTCAACATCTTTTTTGTAGTATGGTGACCAAAATTGGTTGTGGTATTCCAGGTGTGGTCTTACTAGGATTTTATAAAGCAGCACTAATATTTCACGTGATCTTGATTCTATGACTCTTGCATTTCTATGCATTTTATACAAACCAGGATTGTATTAGCTTTTCTGCTGCACACTGCTAGCTTTGAAGATGTTTTGCTTCTCATCCAAGAAGTTTCTTGTGCTGAAGAAGCTTCTTGGATGAGAAGCAAAACGCCTTCAAAGAAAGAAAAAGAAAGAAAGAAAGAAAGAAAGAAAGAAAGAAAGAAAGAAAGAAGAAAAAGGAAAAAAACAGAAAGTCCAGTTGCCTCTTGAAAAAGCACCTTTGAGACAATCATGACCTGGATGACTGAGAATCTCCATAGACATTTGTCAGTTTCAGTTCAACATGTTAAATAACCAGAGATAGCTGGCTTATTTGTAACATCTAACACTTTAATTTTTTTTAGCTTTCACAGGATGGAACTATTTTAACTATAATATATTTATGATTTGTGCCCTGCTGAGGGAGAATGTGGAGATTTTATTCTCTTTATTAAAAAAGAAATATACTCGTTGCAAGCTTTTTGCTCTGGACTTGCCGACAAGTTATCAATCTTCAGGAAGAAAAGGACCACTTCATTTAATTGAGAGCATTCCTCTCTTAACATAAAATGAAACACGGGAACGCTATTGCTTGTAATACTCTTCGTTTGGTTCAGGGTTTGCTCAAATTCTATAAAAAAATGGAATAAATTAGAACTGATCTATGTGATAGTGCGGGCATCATTGAAATGTCAACATCTCCATACAGTATGTATTCAAAATAAAAGTGCAATCCTTAATATTCATGGCTGCCAAGATTTAAGTGACAGAGGTATAAATGGGTGACAGAAGCATCATTTTGAATAAAATTAGAAAAGTGGTAGCAACCAAAATTCCCTTGCCAGAGAGATCATCCTCACTGACATTTTCCAAGCGGTGTGCTTGTCACTAGGACCTGCTCTAAAGCTTCATTTTTTCCTCTCTCTCTCTCTCTCTGGATCTTAGACCAATTCAAGCATTTGAAAGGTTGTCTCAAGTGTCTGAAAACATACACAACTGTTGTTAGGCTTTTCAGATGCCATAAGATGATTGTTCTCCCAGTGACTAGGCTTACAATGTTGGAAAAGTGCTAGGATAGCTCTTCAGCAACTCCTACAAGACATAGCCAGATTGTTAAGAAAGTCTCATATGGGACTTCCTGTCTGGCTTCCGGCGCCGCCAGACGGTCCTCCGTGACAGCCGCCCCGTTGCCTGTAAAAGAGCCGCCTTTACATCTGAAAGGCGGCTCAAAAAACTCCATTTCCTGATGGAAATGTGAGTCTGAGCGGGCGGGGGTGGGTAGAGCCCTCTGTGAAGTCCCCAGAGTCTTTTTTTAACTCTTGGGGACGAGCAGGTTGGAGCTCCCTATTGTCCCTCGCCGCTGCTCCGGGCATCGGGTGCACTCTGCCTTTTTGCAGAGCTAGGCGCTGGAACTGGATTAACTAATTAATAAGAGCCTTGGTAGTACAGGGGTTTAAGGCACCCTGTTATTAAGCTTATTAAGACCAGCTGCCTGCAATTACTGCAGGGTTCGAATCTCGCCAAGGCTCAAGGTTGACTCAGCCTTCCATCCTTTCTAAGGTAGGTGAAATGAGGACCCAGTTTGTGGGGGCAATAAGCTGACTTTGTATAAATATACAAAAGGATGAAGGCTATTGCTGAGCACATTGTAAGCCGCCCTGAGTCTTCGGAGAAGGGCGGCATATAAATCAAATTAAAAAAAAAAAAACTAATGAACCTAACAGACGGACTTATTAAAAAAGATGAGACTTGGACTTGGGACCCTAAATCGCAAGTATCCTTAATGAACTTACAAGCATTTTAAAGTGAAAGAGAAAAAAAAAAGCTTTAAAATGGCCGCTGAGGCTTGGGAAGTAGAAGAAAGCTGAAAGTAAGAGTCCTTCCATAACAGATACAAAGTAGCGGAATATATAGTGCTGGCTACAACTTGAAAGAAAAATAGTTATTTTAAGTTCCTCTCTTCTTGGAGATTTGTACTTGATCTTGTTTGGGGGGTAAAAAAGAAGAGTTTGCTGGAAGGATGGCGTTACTAATAAAATCTGATAGACAAGAAGGGGGGGTGCTCCCCCACTCACAACTGTTTGAACAAGCTCTGAGCCTACAGATTCTGCAGAATGGTTTTAATTTAAAAGAATTTATTCAGGAGGAAATGGCAAAATATTATGAGACTGTGAACCAGAAATTTGAAAATTTAAGGCAGGAAATTAAAGAAATGATACAACTAAAGTATGACAATTTGCAACAAAAGATTGTAACAGTGACTAATGGTTTTTCAGAAGTTGTTATAAAGTTGGATACAAATATTAAATTGCTAGAGTCTAAAATGGAGAAAATTGATAATTTGGATAATAAAATATTAAGAATTGAAAAGGACTTAATAAATATTCGAGATAATAGCTCAGAAGTAAAGTCTAAAGAGGAAGCTGGTCACGAGACTTATAATGCAGAAGATATAAAGCAAGGAATTGAAAGAGAGGTTGTAATGCTGCAATACAGGATTACAGAATTTGCGATCAGAATCAGAGGCTTACAGGAAAATAACAGTGATGACTTAAGAAAAACATCTGCTCAAGTTTTGGCTGGGATCTTAAAGGTTCATCCTGAGGAGGTATTCAGTAAAATTAATAAGGCTTATAGAGTGAATTCCTGGATTGCAAAACAAAGGCAACTGCCTAGAGATGTGGTGATTTACTTTACAGACAAAGAGATTAGAAATGATATTGTGCAAAAATCTTTTAATTCTACTTTACAACTGAATGGGAGAAAAATTTGGATATATAAGGAATTGCCACCTAAGATGGTAAGAGATAGAAAGAAATTTGGTCTCTTGGTGACTGAGTTAAGAAGACAAAATATTTTATTCAGGTGGGATGTCCCAGTGGGTATAATACTGAGATATCAAGGAGTAAGATATCAGTTAAATACTGTTGAAAAAGCGGAAGAATTTTATCATAAGGTACTTAAAAAGCAAAATCAACAAGAGACAGAAATTCAAGAAAAGCAGAAGGAGATGGAGACAATGAAGAAACAACAAGTTAAAGAGGTCTCCACAGATGAGCCGCTTTTGGATTCTCTTTCAGAGGTCTCAGCTGGATTATTTAATATAAGAGAGGCGGTTCCGGACCCTAATGCAATGATTTGTCAAGCCACAAACCAGCATGGAAGTCAATCAGTTGATATACAATTTACAGAACCAGAAAGATCTCAGCCACAAAAGCAAACCCAACAGGATCAAGTTATACATCAGCAAAACCAAATAGTTGACACACAACCTATAGAAAGGAATTTAGGATGGAGATCCAACCCACAAAAAGTCAAGAAAAGAAGAAGTAGGTCTCACAAACATAAAAACTTTTAAACTAAACAACAGTGTAATGCCAGTTACTTATGAGAGGACTGAATATACGAAAAGATAATTGGCAAAGTATTGGTTTATTTTATCCTGAGGATAGGGCAGATCTCTGCAGTGCTGAATTATTTTGGGATGTGAAAAAGGCCTTAAATCGAATGGTTGGAAATATCTTGTTTGTTTTTTGGATTTCCAGATAAATATATTACGTGTATGCTGAGTTATATGGCAAGAGATCTACAGGATTGGGGCACGCAGAAGATCTGGTTGTTACCCTATTATGATGGTTGGAACTAATAATCTGGATAAAAGACACCTCCATAAATATTATATGGAATATAATTATAAAGTCACTCGGGTGGTTGTCGGGGTTTTTTTTTTTTTTTTCTCTCTTCCAATATGAAGATATTTGTTACTGATGGGGGCAGATGGTAATTGAAGATACTGAAAATACTGTTGGAATAAGGATGCAATGTTACCCTAACATGGGCGATGGAGTTTATCATCCAGTTGAAAGATATTACAGAAGATGCTATATGGATTACAAGCTTAAAGTTTTTTTCTTTTAGGACTTTATTTACATAAGGGAATATTTTTCTAGGGGAGTGGGCAGAAGAATAAAGATATTAAGAATAATTATGGTAATTTTGTAGGAAAGTGGGTGGAGATAGGTTAGGTTATGGATTGTTTAGTTTAAAGAAAAGGGATATTATGTTTAGATGTGAATATATGTAATGAAGGGGGGAAAGGAAATGGGTAGCTGAACTGAATAAGTGTTAAATTAGGATTTATTGAATAGTCTTAGAGTGGAAGTATGCTATGAAATGTCATATCATATGGGGGGTAGTAAAAGGGTAGATCACGAGCAGAAATTGTTAAATTGGGAGATATAATAATATTATTATGTTAAATCAGGAGTTATTAGACATTGTTATAATAGAATGTCACTTTGAAATGCATATTATAGCATAGTATAAGGGGGGTATGATAATTTTATTAGAAAGAAAGGGTCAGTATATGGAGATGGAGTAAGTGGATAGTCAAGCATGATATAATCTGTTATGAATTTGGGTTTTATTATGAAGAAGTCAAAGGGGAAGGGGGGGTGAGGGGGGTTAGGGAGGAGGGGGGGAAAGGGGGAAAAATTTGTATTTGAAAAAGTTTTTCAATAAAAAAAAAAAGAAAGTCTCATATGGCTTCCTCCAAAGAGACACATGTCTCCGTAGTTCCAGAGGTACATCAAACAGAATTGACTCTAGGTTTTCATGAACGCAGGGAAGTATTTGTAGCACTTTTACGGAAAAGTATATTATTCATATATATATAGCCGGAATTTCATGTTGCAGTCAGATAAAGATCCCTATATTTGTTTTCTTTTCTTTCTTTTTTTGTAGTTCCTTTTTTTAAAAAAAAATCTTTTTATTGCTTTTTAGAAGACAGAACATGACAAACACAAACATAAAACATATATTTCGTTTTTACAACAGTTTCGTAATGGTATTCTTCTATTATTTACATTTTTCCCCTGCTCTTCTTTAACTTTACTTGTCTTTATAATCCCTTTATTCCTTATTTCTGTATATAATCCTTTACATATAATATTATAACTATATATTATTTTACAAACATTATCCGTTTTGTGACATTTTCCCATGCATTCTTATTTACTATTTCTAATCTCCAGCTAATTATACCATTTGTTTCATACTGCATAGTATTCTGTATCCTCCTTTTCTTTTATTGCCTTTGTTAATTTGTCCATCTCAGCACAGTCCAAGAATGTTTTTATTCTTGTCTCAGTCCTAAGTATATTGTGGAAGAGGAAAATATCTAAATAGGGGATCTATGATAGATGATAGATAGATAGATAGATAGATAGATAGATAGATAGATAGATAGAAGGTAGGTAGGTAGGTAGGTAGGTAGGTAGGTAGGTAGGTAGGTAGGTAGGTAGATAGATGATAGATAGATAGATAAATAGATAGATAGATAGATAGATAGATAGATAGATAGATAGATGATAGACAACAGGCAGCAGATATAATAGGTTGTGATTTGATTGAGATGGGCTCTAAGAGACAAATTTTGTCAGTCTAATTGTGCTGCCCTCCTCACTCCTCATTCTGGATTTCAACCCCGCCAATGGCTTTTACATAAAGCTTGTCTTTGACTTGCAACCACAATGAGTATTGGGAGATCTATCAGTAAGCAATGCAGTCATTAAGTGAGTCACCATGAAACCTTCATTGTGTGGTTACAGGGGCTAAAGCATTGGAGATTCCAGAGTTTTTATGCTCCCAAGTAGCTCATAGATGGAAAGATATTGATAGACAGATAGACAAGGCTTCTCACTTTTTCTCATTCGTTGATGGTACACAAACAGGCCAACAAGGGAACATACTCATGTGACAGAACCAGCAAGTATCCTAGTACTGAACTTCAACAGCTATTGATCCTGGGAAAAATGCTGGTGTATAAAATTATGATAAATACATATGTAAATATGCATGCATGTCATTTCTATAGTTTATGTTGCATTTAAAAATAATATAAGATTTTCTTAAGAAACTTTAAAGGTTAGATCCGGGCTGGAGAATTCTGGGAGTTGACATCTATATATCTTCAAGCTGTCAAAGTTGAGAAAGACTGGTCAAGATCACACAGTAACCTCTGTGAATTTTGCAGTGTTTATACTTTTAAGTCAACCAAGTAAGGCAAACTGCAATCTTATTAACTTAAAAGCAATACATTGTAATCCAACCTATATGAAGAGCAAAGGGTTGCAAGGGACCTTGAAGGTCTCCTAGTCCAACCTTCTGCAATAAACAGGAGACCCTATATCATTCCAAGCTAATGGCTGTCCAATCTTTTCCTAAAAGACACCAGTGTTGGAGCACCCATAACTTCTGAAGGCAAGCTGTTCCATTGGTTAACTAGTCTTACTGTCAGAAAATTTCTCCTTAGTTCTCTACTGGTTCTTTCTTTGTTCAGTTTCCATCCATAGCTTTTTGTCTTGCCTTCTGGTGCTTTGGAAAATAGGTTGATCCCAGTGATGGAATTCAAATTTTTTTTACTACCTTTTCTGTGGGTGTGGATTGGTGGACGTGGTGTGGATTGGTGGCTGTGTCTTGATGGGCATGGCAGGGGAAAGATATTGCAAAATCTCCATTCCCACCCCACTCCAGGGGAAGGGTACTGCAAAATAGCTGCAAAAAGTGGTCTAAAGCACCCTGTTATTAAGACCAGCTGCCTGCAATTACTGCAGGTTCGAATCTCACCAGGCTCAAGGTTGACTCAGCCTTCCATCCTTTCTAAGGTAGGTAAATTGAGGACCCAGTTGTGGGGGCAATAAGCTGACTTTGTATAAATATACAAAAGGATGAAGGCTATTGCTTAGTGCATTAGCCTCCCTGAGTCTCCGGAGAAGGGCGGCATATAAATCAAATAAAAAAAAAATCTCCATTCCCACCCCACTCCAGGGGAAAGGATACTGCAAAATCTCCATTCCCACCCCATTCTGGGGCCAGCCAGAGGTGGTATTTGCCGGTTCTCCGAACTACTCAAAATTTCCGCTACCGGTTCTCCAGAACCTGTCAGAACCTGCTGAATAGCACCCCTGGTTGACCCCCTCTTCTTTGTGACAGCCCCTCAAATATTGGAACAGTGCTATTTAATATTGCTATTTAAATTGTAATATATGTATTTCTGGGAAATGTTATGACAATAGTCAGCAAAGTCTTTCTGAAAAGTTAGGTTTGTGTGGAAGTTATATTCGATATTGGATTTGTAGATATGAGAGGTAGAATAGGTACCAATTTTCCCCTAAGGGTTCAACTTGTTTCCACTTTGCTTCTTTGATTTGCTTATTTTTCAAATGTGTTCTTATTTTCCTCAACATCTTTAAAAAAATGAAATAAAACAAAAAAAAAACCTGTTTTGGTGGCTGTTATATAAAGAAAGATTTATTCAAAAGGCTGAGAAGAAGGGATGTTTATCTTCAGGCTTAGTCCTATGATGGAGTTGAGAACAACAACAAAAATGCTGAAGTACAACAATGTGTGTAGATTGTGTTTATAGAAAAGACAGGCGCAGTCTTTGTTCCCAAAGAATTGCTCTATTATTTATATGAAATTATATTTGGGAGGTGGGGGTGAGGAGAAGATAGCTTCATAATTCATAAAATAAAAATTTTAGCAGCTCCTGGCAATAAAGCTACAACTTGGGATCCAAGTGATGATCACTGAAAATTGAGGATGGGAGGATGCCCGGTGTGGATAAAATCATCCATATTTATTAAAATAATCTTTAGCGCTTCTGAAAGTTTCTGAGATAATATATTTCACCACCACCTGTGTGTCAAATTGCATATACACATCTTGTGGGTTGTTTCCTTCCATCAAAAAGGAGAAATAAAACAATTTAGAGGAGGTGGCGTGTTTTCACCTTCTCTAATTATTCCCACTGCCACGGCTTTTTCTCAGATTGATCTGGTGTGTCCCTAGAAGAATAAATTAGCTGTGAAAATATCAAGGAAATAGGAGAAGTGAGGTGAATTGTGATTACTGTAGCTCTTTTTTGAAATCTCTAGAAAAGTTTAGGAGCATTTTTTTTTTTTTTTTGAGGCTGTAAAAAGCACTGAGAAACCTCACCTTTGAGGGCTGAATAGTAGGAAGGACTTCATTCCTTTTCTTCATGGAATTGGGAATTGCATAGAATCAATGTAGAACTTGATAATATGCTGGAGCCTATTGCAGAGTAAACACTACTGGCAGTCCTCAACATACAACTACTTGTTTGGTGACTGTTCAAAGTTACAACGGCCCTCGGAAAAAAATGACTTACAACCGGTACTTGCATTTACAACCATTGCAGCTTCCCTGTGGTCACATGGTCAAACTTTGTGTAGTTGGCCATTGAGATCTATTTATGATAGGCTTTTTTTTCTGCCTCTGAAACTTCTGAAACACTGTTTCAGAAAAAACTTTTTTTCTGCCTCTTAAAGCCTCCGAAACAGAGCTTTTTTTTTTTTTTTTTTTTTTGAAGCTTCTTTCAGAGGCTTTTTTTCTGAAGCTCTTTTTGGAGGCTTTTTTTCTGAAACTTTGTTTCTGAGGCTTTTTTTCTGAAGCTCTGTTTCAGAGGCTTTTTTCTGAAGCTTCTTTCAGAGGCTTTTTTTCTGAAGCTCTGTTTGGAAGCTTTTTTTCTGAAGATTCTTTCAGAGGCTTTTTTTCTGAAGCTCTGTTTGGAGGCTTTTTTTCTGAAGATTCTTTCAGAGGCTTTTTTCAGCCTCTGAAACTTCCATTTGAGAGGCTGGGTGGGGCTACATTTGGAA
The DNA here is from genome assembly GCF_029215685.1 of Pituophis catenifer annectens. NCBI lineage: Eukaryota > Metazoa > Chordata > Lepidosauria > Squamata > Colubridae > Pituophis > Pituophis catenifer. The sequence continues at coordinate 20,483,995 of NW_027256884.1, read as the reverse complement.
TATAAGACACATCCAGATTTTCACCCTCTTTTTTTGGGGGGGGAAGGTGCATCTTATACTACAAAAGATACGGTAATCACTACTTTGCTTAACAATACAAATTCTGGTCTCAGTTGTCATAAGTTGAGAACTGCTTGTACTCTAGAACCAACTTGCCTTCAGATGGGATAAATAATATATTTTCATCTCAAAAAATGGTTTTAAATTCCTTTACTGCTAAAGATTGGGATACTTTATTTTTTAAAGGTATTTTTGTTGTGACTTTTTTTGCATACCACTTTCTGTATCTCTTGGAGAGGGAAAGCAGTATGCAAATAAAATAAATAAAAGAAGAATATATGCTATTCTTTTTAAACAGGTCATACTGCTGATTAACCAGATTCTTAGATCTCATTGTATTATTTTGTTAATTGTTCCTAGCTACATTGACCAGTTTAACAAGAAGGATGATACAAGAATATTGGCAAACAAATACATTGGCAAACTATTAGAATTTACCCTTCTCCCAAGTTGCCCATTTGCTGATTAAGAAAAAAAAAAAGTAAATTGGCCCACTTGCATTTTCATTCCCTTTCCAAAGATGTGAGAGATGCAAATTTATGTATCTTATTATTTATATTTTTTTAAAAAAAAAATAATAACAACTATTCAGCTTGAGACATTTTGCTCTGAGTCCAAAGCTAAGATCATGCTGTCTTCACTATATCATAGACAAGAGGTGACTAGACTGGCAACTGAATCTTCTTTGAATACTGAGAATATTGCAACTTTTAATGGAGGTTAAAGTGACAGGCCAACTGAAATAATGCAGGCAAACTAGACCCTACATTCTCTGCTAGACTGATGCAGTTGGAGGAGGAGGAGGAGGAGGAGGAGGAGGAGGAGGAGGAGGAGGAGGAGGAGGAGGAGGGGGGGGGGGAGGGGGAGAGGGAGAGGGAGAGGGAGAAGAAGAAGAAGAAGAAGAAGAAGAAGAAGAAGAAGAAGAAGAAGAAGAAGAAGAGGAGGAGGAGGAGGAGGAGGAGGAGGAGGAGGAGGAGGAGGAGGAGGAGGAGGAGGAGGGAGGGGGAGGGGGAGGGGAGAAGGAGAGAGTGATGTTGATTGATGATGATTTGGAATGTACAGGAACATGTGTATTCCAAATTGCATTGGAATTATTTTTAGTAGGTGATTCATAGTACACCAATGATGGTCTGTCAACCTATATGTATTTATCTCATTACTATTATAATGGTACGATTGAGTTGTGTTGTCTTGTGGAGTTGTTTTTACCCTCAAAATATCCATTTCTACCAAGTTCTTCATTGTAACAGGTGAATTATTAAACCAAACCAACAAGAAGAACAAAACCATTAACTTTGCCCTCAATTAAAAAAAAAAAAGACTGCAGCTCATCTGTGAGATGAGAAGGATAAGAAATGCTACTTTATTTTATTATATTTTATTCCACTTTGTCCATCTCTCCTAAGAGGTAACTCTGGAGGGCTTACGGATTATGAATATAAATAGAAAATAATTAAAATATTAAAAGCATGCAAATTAAAAAATTTAAATTATACAAAAAAAAAAAAAAAAACAAGACTAAGAGATGGATGACCTGGGGATGAGTTCTTCGTAGCCTGTCAACTACCTCCAGTAGTGAGCACATCTCTTGGGGGGGAGGGGGGTACCATATCTCAAACAAATGTCATGGAAGCAGTTAAGCAATAAAAATGTTGGTCTTTAGCCACATGCTATTGGCTACATTTTCAACATGCTGTTAACTTGAAGTGACATGTTTAAATGTTGGTGGTTTTACCTTCATATCTGAAAGGACCACAAAATCCAAGAATTTGCAATCTGGACTGGCAACGATTCCCTTGTACCACTGGTTGCCAAGTCAATCATATTGTCAATGATTCTATATTTCTTTGCCAACATGTGTGCATCTGCTTTCAAAACAAGCTCATCTTTAGAGTGATAAAAGCAGCCTACAGTTCAGACAGAAATGACTACTAAATAGCCAAAATGACTCTAAAGGAACGTTTGACTCAAACAAATCTTACAAGTGACAGTTTGCCAGTCTCTCCTCTCCTCTCCTCTCCTCTCCTCTCCTCTCCTCTCCTCTCCTCTCCTCTCCTCTCCTCTCCTCTCCTCTCCTCTCCTCTCCTTTCCTCTCCTCCCTTCCCTTCCCATCCCTTCTCCTCCCCTGCCCTCCTCTCCCCTTCCTTTCCCTTCCCTTCTCCTCTCTTCCCCTTCTCCATCCCCTTCCCTCCATCTCTCTTGGAATAAATGTGGTGACCACATTTTCACCATCAATACAATGGACCAAGCACTTTTATTAACATCTGCTGCTTGCAATTACTGCAAGTTCAAATCTCACCAGGCTCAAGGTTGACTCAACCTTCCATCCTTTCAAAGGTAGGTGAAATGAGGACCCAGATTGTGGGGGCAATAAGATGACTTTGTATAAATATACAAAAGTATGAAAGCTATTGCTTAACGCATTGTAAGCCGCCCTGAGTCTCCAGAGAAGGGCGGCATATAAATTAAAGCAAAAAAAAAAAATCCATTTGACCAATAGTTCATTATTTTATTTCATTCGTTATTCCATAATGCTCCTTGACATTTTAGTTTAGAGGTTGTAGATCCTTTGCATGTTCAGCTACCAGGGTGGTGTCATCAGCATAGCAAGATTCTTGAAGTTTCTTCTTCCAGTTTTAAAACCACACTTGAATTCTTCCATGTCAGCTTCCCTTAACATATATTCAGCATGTAGTTTTAATAAATCTGCATTGCTGTTTTGTCTGTACTTAGGTTTCCTCGGTTGTTTATACACAGAGACCAAGCGTGCTGTCGAGAAGGGAGCGTGTTAGGATCGGCGAGGCCACATTTGTATTGATACATTTATTTTTAATTTTGTTTTACTTTAAAATTATTTATATTTATTTTAAAGATTTGCCTGGCCATCCATCTTAGAGAGAACTGTTGGCTATGGAGGAAAATAGAACATATTAGTGAAAACTAAGATGCAAATTTATCCTGCCAATCTTGCTATACAGATCTGTGAGATGTAGTGAATCACTTCCAAATGAGGATAAAATACAAAACTGCAGATGGAGATGCTTTGGATGAAGATTTTCCCAAAGGAGTCAGCCTGCTCACTGAAAATAACAGAATAACAGTTATTTGGAAGGGATCTTGGAGGTCTTCTAGTCCAAACCCCCTTCTCAGGCAGGAAACCCTATACCCAGAGGTGGCACACAGAGCCCTTTCTGTGGGCATTGTTGTGGCCCGCCAGCGGCCTGCGCGGATTGTGGCTGAGCCCGACGACGAGGAGGCTGGTGTAGTGTCGCATCAGCAGCCTGTGCAGCCAGCATTCGCGTCGGACAGCGAGGAGGCTGAAGAGGATGTGGTGCCAGAGGCAGAGACTCAGCCAGGGCCTTCAGAACCTCCAGAGGCTCCTTCAAGTGGAGAGAGCGAAGTGGAGGAGCCTCTCCTCAATGCTCGAGCACGCAGGGCTGCCAAAAGGCAGGAGTGGCTACTTAGGAGGAGGTGGTCTCCTTGAGAGTAAGGCTTGAGGATAATTGGCCACTCCCTTAGCCTATTTAAGTCACACACGGTTAGTAAGTTTCTTGCTGGAAACAACTTGTAATTATCATCAGAGCATTTTTGGAAAAGTCTTATCATATCTTGTTTTCTGGGCTGGTTGCCAACCTTTGCCAGACTTTGGTTATTCTTGCTACTTAACAAATTTGATAAGGACCATTGGTGTGTGTCAATATCCTCAGAAATCCGGAGCTGGGGCAGAACAGGCATGCATGCCAGAACTCAGAAGAGAGCAGCTGGCTGGTGTCCATGCACTCAAGACCAGCTGTTTGGCACACATGCGTGTGACAAAACCCAGAAGAGCAGCTGGCCCCAGTGCACATGAGCACCAGCCAGCTGCTCTCTTCTGGGTTCCAGTGCTCCTGCATGCACGCACATTCCAGTTTCAGCACTCGGTGCCAGAAAGGTTAGCCATCACTGCCCTATACCATTTCAGAAAAACAGATGTCCAATCTCTTCTTGAAACTTTCAGTGTTGGAGTACCCACAACATCTGGAGGCAACAATTAATCATTCTACTGATTAATTGTTGTCACTGACAGGAGATTTCTGAGATTTCAGCCCTGAGTCCAGCTGGAGATAGGGCGGCATATAAATCATAATCATAATAATAATAATAATAATAATAATAATAATAATAATAATAATAATAATAATAATAATAATAATCATGCCTTGCACCCTAAAAGTGATGTTGACCGATTATATTTACCAAGAGCAGAGGGTGGTCAAGGACTCCTACAAGTAAAGCAGACTGTGGAAGAAGAAAAACACAGCTTGAATGATTACATCCAGAAAAATGAAGAAACAATGATTAAGGAAGTAAATAAAGGAGGCCTTTTAAAGACAATTAAAACAAAAGCAGAATATAAGAAAGAAGTAATTGAGCAGCGAGCTGAAAATTGGAAAAGCAAAACTCTGCATTGCCAATACTTGAAAAGTATTGAAGGCAAAGCTGACCAGAAACTAACTTGGAACTGGTTAAGATCAGGAGTACTGAAAAAAGAAACAGAAAGCTTTATTTTGGCAGCTCAAGAACAAGCTCTAGACACAAACTGCATGAAGGCAAAAATTCAACATGTTACCACCAACAGCAAATGCCGCCTCTGCAATGAAAAAGATGAAACAGTCAACCACCTGATCAGTGGATGCAGCAAAATTTCACAAACTGCAACGCCATGACCGTGTTGCTAAGATCATTCACGGGAAATTGTGCCAGAAGTTTGGATTTGAATACAGCAAAAACCATTGGGAACATCAGGTTGAGAAAGTTTTAGGGAATGAGAAACTCAAGATCTTGTGGGACTTTAGGATTCAGACTGACAGGCACTTGGTCCACAACACACCTGACATAACAATAGTTGAAAAGAAAAAAGTATGGTTCATTGACATTGCAATACCTGGTGATAAGCAGTGCAATACCTTGAAGATAAGCAGCAAGAAAAAATCACAAAGTACCGGGACTTGCAAATTGAAGTTGAGCGATTGTGGAAAAAGAAATTGTGTGTTGTCCTGATTGTAATTGGAGCCTTTGGAGCAATACCCAAAGGGCTACCCCGCTATTTAGAAATTCTAAATTTGCCGGACTTGAACATTTTGACTCTACAAAAAACCACCTTACTCGGAACAGCTTACATCCTCCGACGATACCTTAACAGTTCCTAGGTCCTTGGTTAGGACTCAAGCTGCTGAGCTATTAACCAGCCTCAAAGGCTGTGAATCTCACTAAAGATTAACCAATAAATAATAATAATAATAATAATTTCTCCTTAATTCTAGGTTGCTTGTCTCGTTGATTAGTTTCCATTCATTGTTTCTTGTCTTGCCTTCTGGTACTATGGAGAATAGGTTGACCACCTTTTCTTTGTGTCACCCCCTTAGATATTGGAACCCTGATTTCAGGTCACTCCTAGTCATTCTTTTCATTAAACTAGACATATCCAATTCCTGTAATTGTTCTTCAAATATTTTAGCCTCAAGTCCCCTAATCATCTTCATTGCTCTTCTCTGCACTCTTTCTAGTCTCAACATCTTTTTTACATCTTGGTGACCAAAACTGGATGCAGTAGTCCAAGTGTGGTCTTACCAAAGTATTATAAAGTGGTATCAACACTTCATTTGATTTTGATTCTATCCTTCTGTTAATGCAACCTAGGACTGTATTGGCTTTTTGTTTTTGTTTTTGGCAGCTGCAGCACACTGCTGACTCATAGTTAAGTGATTGTCCATTGGTACTCCAAGATCCCTCTCACAGTTACTAGTATTGAGCCAGCTATCACCTATTCTATATCCCTGCATTTGGTGTTTTTTTTGTCTAAATGTAGAACCTTACTTTTCTCACCATTGAATTTCATTTTGTTAGTTAGGGCCCAGTGTTCAAGTCTGTAAAGATCCTTCTGTATATTGAGCCTATCATCTGGAGTGTTGGCTATCGACTTCACAGGTCTCTCATCTTAAGATTCAATCAATCTGTTTTTATATAGACAAATATTTATTTTGTTCAAGATAAAGTTAAAATACAAAATGCAATCTATTGAAGGTCAGTCGATCAATAGGGAAGACCTTTTATGATAGAGTAACTGGGCAATACAATTATCTCCCATGTTATGTTATGTTTTATTTAGTGGATTAAATTTATTTAATTTCCCAGATTGGAATTGTACTTAAACTGTGTGTGTTGTAATGCATTGGCACATGCTGAATAAATAATTTTGTGTTGGTGTTGAGGTGCCATGCAATATCACTTATTTAGTTGATTATCTGGTCAAAAAGCAGAACGAAGTGGGGAAAATCTTCTTGTTTTTGCTGGGAAGCTTTGAAAACTAACAAACAAGCCATAATAAGAAACAGTAAAGCCCCTCATAATTCAGTTTGCAGAAATACTATTTTAGTATCTGCAAAAAAGGCAACAAAGTTAACTACGTCTTATTCACAAGGAGCAAAAAAAACAAAAAAAAAACAAATACTTTCCGATCAGATCCCAAGGCCACAACAGTTCTTGACAGTTAAGAGATATTTTGCTGAGAACAAAATATTAGTACTTAGGCTAAGGACAAAAATATCACAAGATCAGTAATTATTGTTTGATAATTGTATGATTACCCAAGAATAACATTTAACTAAATACATTTATTCCTAATTAATCATAACTCTTTCTCTGGATGTTACATTCCTTATATGTCATAATGTTTTCATGTATTTTAATTCATGGTGGGAATAGCTGCAGATATCTAGATAGAGACATACTGTATATACAGTTGTGTTGATGTCTGTACCCTAGAATAAAAGGTACCAAATACCTGTTGTATTTCTTTTGATCCATTATAGGTTTTGTTAATACAGATAGTCCTTGACTTATGACCACAATTGAACCCCAAATCTTTGTTACTAAGTGAAACATTTAATTGAATTTTCCTCCATTTTGCGACATTTCTTGCCACTGTTGTTAAGTGAATCATTGCCATTCTTTCATTAGTAACACAGTTGTTAAGTGAATTGGGTTTTCCTATTGACTTTGCTTGTCATGTGATCACAAAAGTGATCACATGACTCCAGGACACTGCAACAATCATAAATGGGAGTCAGTTCCCAAGGGTCTGAATTTTGATCACGTGACCATTGGAGATGCTACAATGGTCATATGTGTGAAAAATGGTCATAGGTGGCTTTTTTCAATGCCATTGTAACTTTGAACAGTCACTAAGCGAACTGTTGTAAGTCGAGGACTACCTGTATTATTGTCCATGGGAAACAGCAGAATGCAGTGGAAGACTATTTGAAATGTGGTGTCAACGTCCTTATGAAACTCACACTTCGACAGTTTTACATACAGATGTGCCGCAAATAATTTTTTCAACACCTGCTGGACCAGTTGAACGTGCTCCTCCATCGTCTCCGTATAAACTAAAATATCATTCAGGTAGACCAATACGCCCTTGTACAGGTGCTCATGCAGCACCTCGTTGATAAACCTTCATAGAAACCATTCAGTGACTTGGGAAACATCTTGAAAGGAGAGACTCCGCCAGAAAAATTTGCTGGCTGGCTTCCCTCTAGCTTTAAAGATCATTCGTTCTTGCTTTGAGTATCCAAGTATACCTCAAATAGTAACGTCGTCTGCTTTTTCCAGAACAATGAACCTGTCCAACTTGATGATGTGATCCAGATCCATTCACCTTCACATCAATGAGAGTAATTTTTTTAAAAAAATAAAGAAATAAATGCAAAGCATTGTGCTAACTAATAGCCAAACAATGTTCCTCTTAGGATAATGAGATGACTTCTCATAAATAAGATTTATGGTGTCATCAAACAATTGGGCTGCATTGCCTGCACTTAACTCTCAAAATATGCGGCCTTCATCAGATGATTTACTATCTAAGAGGCTTCAGCTAATTAGATCATGCAGCTATATTTTAATTTTAAAATACAGTTAGAAACATTTTGTTGCTCTGAGCCTTTCTTGAAGTTTGTCAGAATGTGTTGTTGTTTTTTTTTCTAAAAGGTCTCATTTTGACAGACTGGTTGAAGTAGGTGATGGAAAATATTCTGTCCTGTCTTCCCTTGTCTCCAAGGCCATTCCTTTTTCTGACTTTCCTTGAGTCTTGAGTGATTGGTAGTCATGTTGAAAAATAAATATTGACCCTACCATATTTTCATTTTGACTTTGTAGTTCTCTAAAGCATCTTCTGGGGGGTTCATATGTGCTGATATGAATCAGCTGTAATGAAATGGAGACCACCTTCCTAAACCCACACAGTTATAAGTTATTTGCTATATGCAGAGATACAGAACACAAAAGATAGAATAAAAGGGGTTGGAATGTACCTTAGATGTCTTCTAATCCAACCCTTCTCAAGCAGGAGATCCTATACCATCCCAGACAAATGGTTGCCCAATTTCTTTTTGAAAACCTTGAGTGATGGTGCACCTAAAACTTTTGGAGACAAGTTACTTGCTATTTATTCTCATTGTCAGGAAATTTGTCCTTAATTCTAGGTTGGATCTTTCTTTTATGATCTTCCACCTGTTACTTCTTGTTCTGCCATCAGGTGCAGGAGATGCACTTTGGAAAATAAGTTAACCCTATCTTCCATGTGACAGCCCCTCAAGTACTGGAAGACAGCTATCATGTCACCCCTAATCCTTCTCTTTGGTGAACTAGACAAACCTAGTTTCCTAACCATTTATCATACAGTTTAGAGTCCAGGTCCCTTATTTTTGTTGTTCTTTTATACACCCTTTCTAGGGCATTTCAGTGACCAGAACTGGATGCAGTATTCCAAATGTGATCTCACTAGTGGAGCAAAGATCAATACTATTACCTCTCATGATCTTGATGCTATCCCTCTGTTGATGCAGCCTTGGACTGCGTTGGCTTTTTTTTTTTTTTTTTTTGCCACCTGCATCACACTGACAGGTCAATCATAATGAAACAAAATAGCTTTGGGATTCCTTCCTTTTCTTCAAAACCAAGCCATAAGATCTGAAGTTGATGAATTATTTGACTAGCTTTAATCTAGTTTCTAAATTTGGAAGGGGGGGAGGGCATTTCACTAAAACATTTAATCTCTGATTTTATATCTGTTGTGTCAGTTGTGAAATCCAAATTATTTTACTACCAGTTCTGTGGGCGTGGCTTGGTGGGCGTGGTGTGGTGTGGTTTGGTGGGTATGACAGCGGAAAGATACTACAAAATCCCCATTCCCTCCCCACTCTGGGGCCAGCCAGATATGGTATTTACCAGTTCTCCGAACTGCTCAAAATTTCTGCTACCGATTCTCCAGAACCTGCTGGATTTCACCCCTGGTTGTGGTCCACCAGTGGCCTGTGGAGCTGGCAGCAGAATCGGACAGTGAGGAGGCTGGGGAGGAACATGGGCCAGTCCTGCAGTCTGGGGAAGGCTCAGATGAGGGCTCTGCGTCAGAGGCAGAGATGGGGCCAGGGCCATCTGTAAATTATGTGTGGACTCCAGAGTCTCCAGAGTTGGACATCAGTGAGGCAGAGGAACAGAGGGAGCCTGTTCCCAGTGTGTGCATACGCAGAGCTGCCAGAAGGCTGTGAATGAATAGAATTCACAGCCGTTGAAATAAAAAGAGAGTTTTTGGGACTAATTGTGTGCTTTTTACTGTCTCAGGTCAGAACAATATCTCTCTCTTTTTTTTTTTATTAACATGAACAAACGTAAAACACAAATACATACGAACACATATACATTAACACAGTACTAAAACAAAAAAGAAACAAGAAGTCTATCGACTAGTTCTTAAGAAACTCTCGCATCAGTGGTTAATTTCAATTTCCCTTATTTTTCCTTTATCTTACAGTTTTCAGATTAGTTTGCTTTCACTTTGATATACTTTATACATTTTGAGCTGTATCTTTCTACAGTCATGTTAACCATTTGTTTATACCATCATACAACTCTTCTCATGTGACTAGTTCTATGTTTCTTAATTTGAGTTCTCCTGATGTCCTATGTTGTTGGCCCTATCCTTCCCTCTAGCCATAGGTACCATCTTTGCCAAACTAAATAATAATCGGTATCCTCTTTTCTTGAAGCTCCTTAGTGAGCTTGTCCATCTCCGCACATTCAGTTATTTTTGCAATTATTTTTTCTTCTGTTGGTAATAGTTCGGATTTCCAATTTTGAGCGTACACTATACGTGCCGCTGTCAAAATGTGGATGGTAAGATATTTTATCTCTTTAGTGTATTGTGGTGTAGTCATTCCAAATAGGAAAAATTCTGGTTTCATTTCTACTTTTTGCCTTGTTATTTCTTCAATTATTCTCTTAATATCCTGCCAGTAGTGTTGTGCCTTCCTGCACAACCACCAGAGATGGTAGTATGTCCCCTTTTGTGTCTTGCATTTCCAACACATTGGTGATGTACTTGGAAACATTTTAGCCAAATGTGCCGGTGGGAGATTTGCTTTGGAATCCATATTGTGTCCGGTCTGCCATAAATCTTGATTCTATTTGGTCAGAACAATATCTCTATTCAACAGCAACATTATTTGTTCTGTAAGCGGAACAACTAAACATATGAAATTAATCCTCACAGGGAAGAATTCTTCATAGGGAACAGAAGCAGAAAATTATCCCTAGATTTAAAGTAACCAATAGTTATCTCTGAAAGAGACCTACCAGTAGTATGTTTAGCCCTGAACCCATTATTTTGATTGATCACTAGGCAAAATAATGTGGCTATTGGCATACTTCAACATTGCAAAAAAAGGTGATTTTTTTTTAAAGTTCAATACAGGATAAAGCTATGATTTCTGTAAATTCTCTGCTTATTTATATCCGTTGCGTAGGGTTTTCCATATTCACATCTGGTTCCTATCTTCTGCCTTATGTGTCTGCCTTGACTTTTAAGGCAGATCTGGGTATGATTTGGGTGACTGGAAGCCATGTTTTTATGGAAACTGAACAGATAACAAAAGATATAGATAAGTCTTTTTTTGTATATTTTCATAATCTTGCAAGAGAGAATTTGGAGAATTAAACTTTTTTTTATAACATTCGGCTATATCCTGTCTCAAAATGGTGCAAAACAGGGGTGAAATCTAAACTTTGTTACTATCGGTTCTGTGGGCGTGGCTTGGTGGAGGGGGGTAATGTGACTGGGTGGGCATGGCCAACTTTTCTTTTTACTTTTAAAAGCATTTTTTCTACAACCTTAAGAGGTTGCAGAAAAAAATGCTTTTAGAAGCCTCTGATGATCAGGCAACTCAGCTGGGATCACCAGAGGCTTTTAAAGGCATTTTTTTTCTACAATCTCTTCAGCTGAAGAGGTTGTAGAAAAAGATGCTTTTAAAAGCTTCTGACAATCCCAGCTGAGTCGCGTGATCATCAGAGGCTTTTTTTTTTACTTTTAAAAGCATTTTTTCAGCCAAAAAGGTTGTAGAAAAAATGCTTTTAAAAGTTAAAAAAACAGCCTCTGATGATTGCGTGGCTCAGCTGGGCATGGGAGTGGGGGAGCGCAGGGATTTTTGCTACCGGTTCTCCGAACCACCCACCGCCATCACTACAGAATTGAGCGATCCGGTCCGAACCGGGAGCATTTCACCCCTGGTGCAAAACCAGTTTTGTGATTAGTGAGGGTTCTGAGAAACACACATATATTTTAAAAAAGCTACCACAAGGCAGAAAATGGCAACAATCTGTTAGAAGGCAATGATGGTATGCCCTAAGCTATCCTGTATCACAGCTATCATGGCTTTGATAGAAGACTCTGCCCAGTGACCAGAGTTGAATTAAAATTGAGCTGCTTATTTGGTTCAGAAAATGAAAAGGAATGAGGCACAGTCTTGTTTCTGCTTTAAAATCTCTCCAGAGGAGTAATTCAGTAGTCTCTGTTTGACACAAATTAGGAACATGTGCACATAGATAGCTGCAAATACAACGGTTCCTGCATTTCTCAGCAATGTCGGGAGAAAAAAAAAACTTGCAGAAAATAACCGGTCTCTTCATCTGACCTATTCATCAATGACCAAATGAGGTTACTGATTTGTGTCTTTCCTGTTTCCAGTTTCCTTATTTTATTTCTTTATTAATCCAATCACTGAGAATCGCAGAGGACTTGACTGGAGATGTTCAGGCATCATTGGGGTGAGTAGGATCAATATTACCTTTTTGTACATGGAAGGAATTATTTTAAGAGGGATGAAATTTGTGCCAAAACTTTGCAGAGATGTAGGGAACACGTTTGACTATTTTATCAAACCGTAAGGATTGGGGGGGGGATACTTGCTGCTCAATTATCTCCCTTTTCAATTCATTTCTTTGGGGGTTACAAAATAGATGCAATCTGTTGAGAGCTCTTTGTGATCTATGTACTGGCGTTGCCCGCTCCTGATGTAAACCCATGTGTGTTATTTTAAAAGCCTTTCTATCAAAGGAATGGGTAGCTTCTGCCCTTTGAGATCAATCATCAACAGCAAAGAAGCAAGCAGTCGTAAGAATTACACCACAGACTACCTGCGGTGGTGGTGGTGGAGTGTGTGCGTGCATCAATCCAGATCCCATTTCTCAGGTGCAGAGGCCTTTCCTGAAGGCCTCCGTTGGTGAAACAGAGGCCTGGGGCAATGAGCATGAGCAGTGGCAAGCGGCCGCAGAAGAAGTGGGCTGGCAGCAGGTTCTTGCTGGGTGGGGCTGTTGGTGCCACTGCTGCAAAGTGAGTCAATGAAAGATATCCCCCAAAAATAAGATCTGGTGCCTTTTTTTGTGGCAAAAAAAAAAAATATAAGACCGGGTCTTATTTTGGGGGAAACATAGTAGTAGAGCAGACATGAAGTCCTTTCATGAAATGCATGGGGAAAAAAAGGGAATGTATCATTGAGCAAATTAACCCAGATTTCTCACTTGAGGCACAGATGGCCAGGCTTAAATTATCCTATTTCAGACACATTACCGTTCTCTGGAAAAGGTTCCAATGCTGGGGAAGGTGAAAGGAAAGAGAAGAAAAGAATAATCATCAGAAAGGTGGATCGACTCAGTTACATTGGTGCTGAGCCATGGGAAGACCTTATAAACAGGACAGATCTCCAGGGAGAAAATCTATCCACATGGTTGCCTGGGGTTAGGGTTTGGTGCATAATCGATCAATCAAAACGAGCCGAAGGCATCTATGTCTATTTATCTTATTAATGTGAACAGTAAACAAACTAATCAAACTAATGCAGGTGCCAAAAAAGCCAATACAGTTCTAGGCTGCATAAACAGAGGGATAGAATCAAGATCACGTGAAGTGTTAATACCACTTTACAATGCCTTGGTAAGGCCACACTTGGAATATTGCATTCAGTTTTGGTCGCCACGATGTAACGAAGATGTTGAGACTCTAGAAAGAGTGCAGAGAAGAACAACAAAGCAGATTAGGGGACTGGAGGCTAAAATATATGAAGAACAGTTGCAGGAACCGGGTATGTTTAGTTTAATGAAAAGAAGGACTAGGGGTGACATGATAGCAGTGTTCCAATATATCTGGGGTTGCCACAAAGAAGAGGAGGTCAAGCAGTGGTGGGTTTCAAAAAAATTTACTACTGGTTCTGTGGGTGTGGCTTGGTGGGTGTGGCATGGCTTAGTGGGCGTGGCTTGGTGGGCATGGCAGGGGAAGGATACTATAAAATCTCTATTCCCACCCCAATCAATGGGAAGTTTACTGCAAAATCCCCATTTCCTCCCAATCAGCTGGGACTCAGGAGGCAGAGAATAGATGGGGCCAGGGCCAGTTAGAATTTTTACTACCGGTTCTCCGAACTACCCAAAATTTCCGCTACCAGTTCTCCAGAACTGGTCAGAAGCTGCTGAAACCCACCTCTGGTGTCAACCTATTCTCCAAAGCACCTGAGGACAGGACAGGAAGCAATGGGTGGAAACTAATCAAGGAGAGAAGCAACTTACAATTAAGGAGAAATTTCCTGACAGTTAGAACAATTAATGAGTGGAACAACTTGCCTCCAGAAGTTGTAAATGCTCCAGCTAAAATGTCTCCTTAGTTTGAAGTTTTTAAGAAGAGATTAGATAACCATTTGTCTGAAATGGTATAGGATTTTCTGCCTAAGCAGGGGGTTGGACTAAATGCCTCCAAGGTCCCTTCCAACTCTGTTATTCTATTCCATTCTATAATCCAATGCATGTCCCCAATATAGCTAGCTGTGATTATTCACTCAAAAAGTGTTGGTATTGTATATTCAGTGTGTGTGGCTGTATATAATAAATCACATCAATCGTGTTTGCTTGTACATTATAATAACCCCAATCCTTTAAACCAGTAACTGAAAAGACATTTTCAAACTGTAGCTTTCTGTTTTAAAAGAACATTGTTGGCATTTTTTCCCCTTCATTCTATAAGAAACTAAAGTCCCCTTCTATCTTCCGTAGCTCCTTTTACTATCTATAGCGGTGGATATGCAAATAATGAACATGTCAGTATCTCAAACTGGGTAGGAACAACATTTTTAATAGGAACAAAAGCTTTGCAATACAAAAGCCAGGCATGCTGAATTCACATTGTCAGTCATCACCTTCCTGGTGTGCTCTGCTACGCTCAGCTGAAAAGGAAATTTTGCCGGAAGGATCAAATTAGTCATGCCAGAGATAGCCTCCTAACAAGTGCATCCCTCCTTTCTCTACAAAAGTCATGACTGGATTTATCTCTTTCACATCATCATCTTTATTTAACAACCCCATAATCCCATGCGGGGTGGAGTCTGGGCAATGGAATGTAGTTAGCAGAGTGTTTTAGTGGCCGGATGCCTTTCCTGTCGTCAATTTTGTTCAGCAGATATATTCTCAATGTGCCCAAGAAAGAAATATCTGCCTCTACCTAGGATAGAACTCACAGCATCCTGATTGTGAGGTGAGAGCTCCACCTCTAGGCCACTGCACGTTTATGTCTTTCACATGCCCCCTACCGACCTCTTTACCCTCATATCAACTCTATGGGAATAATTGGATTAAAAATGAAGAGCATGAATCATAATTCCAATTGTTCAGAGAGTGGTGAGGATGGTGGAAAAGATTATTGGAAGTTCATTCCTTCTATCCAGGACATAGCATATAAGCAGTGCTTGATCAGGTCTCTCAATATTGTCTGGGACACTACACATCCTCTCCATGACCAGTTTTCTTTGTTACCTTCTGGGTGGAGACTTCACGATATCCAAAGCAGAACAACTAGGTTCTCTAATAGCTTTGTACTATTTAGTATTGACCTTTCTAACTCGCAAGACTCATCCCCCCCCCTCTCTCTCTCTCTCTGTGTGTGTGTGTGTGTGTGTATGTACAGTATATATACATACATATATGTATGGCTCTGTCTGTCTATCAATTCTATTCCATTCCATTCCATTCTATTCTATTCTATTCTATTCTATTCTATTCTATTCTATTCTATTCTATTCTATTCTATTTAACAACTATATTTGTCTATCTGTCATTTATCTATCTGTCATCTATCTATCTAGCTATCTAGCTATCTAGCTATCTAGCTATCTAGCTATCATTTATTTATCAACTATATCTCTGTCTGTTTGTTTGTTTGTCTGTCTGTCTGTCTGTCTGTCTGTCTATCTTCTATCTATCTATCTATCTATCTATCTATCTATCTATCTATCATTTATTTATCAACTATATTTATCTATCTATCTGTCTGTCTGTCTGTCTGTCTGTCTGTCTGTCTATCTGTCTGTATCTATCTATCTGTTTTTGGGAATGGACATCAGAATTTCATTTTAATATATGCCATTATGTACACAACAAAGTGACAATAAAGGTTATCTTATCTTATAAATGAGGCATGGTGGTGCAGTTGTTAGAATGCAGTACTGCAGACTATTTCTGCTGATTGCCAGCTCCTTGCAGTTTGGTAGTTCGATTCTCACTGGCTCAAGATTGATTCAGTCTTCCATCTTTCTGAGGTTGGTAAAATGAGGACCCAGATTGTTGGGAGCAATATGCTGACTCTGTAAACCCACTTAGAGAGGGCTATAAAGCACTATGAAGCGGTATACAAGTCAAAGTGTTATTGCTATTATAAATTGCATGTTCCAGCCCAACATTTTTATGCAGAAATATGCTAGTAAAGTTGTTCTAAAGATTATAGATCTGACCTACAAAACTCAAAACAACAGTTGAACAGTTGCAATTCATCTGTAGAAACCCTGTCACTGGGGTGAACTAGGCTTTTTAAAAAATGTTTGGCGTTATTAACGAATAGGTATATCGACACCTCCCCGCCCACCTGCCCCCGAGAGCTGCATTACTCCTCTTTATATATAACATAATTTTGAAAATAGCAAGTAGTTAAAAAAGAGTTGCTGGTAAAGTTTCTCTCAAATTAACATCATGAGAACGTCATAAGAATTTTAAAAGCAGATGTTTCAAATAACATTTTTGTTCACTCCCTATACACTTATTTTTCCCCCTTTTGTCCATGTCTTTATATTGCAGCCTTCAGGAAAAGTTCAAGCAGTTAAGACATTTTTGAATAAATGACAATGGATAATTGGAACGGAATTCCAACAACATCTGGAGGAAAACATGTTGTCTGCCTGGAAATTAACAGAATTATCAAACCTCCCAAATGATGTATGAAATAGAGTTTGCCTTGACCATTCTAAATGCTAATTTGCTTTTAGGACTGAACCACATCTCAAACTTGTTTTGAAAATCTGTTCTGGAAGGATTGCCTTTGGGCTGGTTGGACTGGAACATTTGAAGACATATTCCACGGAACAGAGAATATTCTGCCCTTGGAATGCTGAATTTAGCACAGCTCTGATAAGAGCTGATTTGTTATCTAAGATAAGCTGCATGGTTGGTTGCAAGAATGGCTATCTTGAAGATTAATATTGCAAGCACAAGTGTCATATTGCTATCCTTGACCTCAGTAACAATACTTTAAATGCAATCAGTTCATAAAAATCTAATGTTAATCACTAACATTATAAATCAGTGTATTATAAGAGAAAGTTCCCAGACTTAACGAATGTCAATAAGAAAGACAAAATCCCAGATCTTTTCAAAGGACTCAATAAATGGATAAATGTGCCAAATCTAACCTGAACATCTGGCTGATTGTGGAACAAGCCATAATAACAATAATTGTTCTTTGTTTCTGAGATCACAGAAGTACAATTCAACATGCAAATAAATCCCAGTTTTTGGACTTCTAATGATGGGCCAAACATGCAAGTGAACAAGCCAAAAAGCAAAACAAAACAAAGGTTCAATGATTTCCCATGAGGAGGCCCCTCCAAAGAGGGCAGCAGCCCAGCAGTGCTGCCATGGAAGGGCATGACAAATAAATGAAAGAGCTGTAATAAAGGCATATGCATGCAATCAAATGAAGTACAGAACAAACATGCCATAGCACAAACATAATGGAGTAACTTCACAATCCAAACATGCTTTGAAATAACTACAAAAATTGCTCAGAGGATTTATAGATGTAATAACTCTTCCTAATGTCAGCATTAATTCTACAAGTTTAATTCCTGTTGCAATGTTTTATTTCAACTACCGTATATATTTATACGTTTATTTCAACTTACCGACTATAAGATACACGTTTTTTTCTCTCAAAAGGGGGCAAAAATGTCTGTGCATCTTATAGACCGAATAATGATAAAGCCCCATCCACCTGCAGGCTGTTTTTTTTTGGCCTCTGCATGCCATTTTTGGGCCTTTTTTGGCTTTTTTCAGGGCTTTTTTGGCCTGTTTTTGAGGCTTTTTTGGCCCATTTTGGGGGGCTTTTTGGCCCAATTTCAAGGCCTTTTTCAGCCTATTTTTGAGGGGGTTTTTTGGCCCAGTTTAAGGCTTTTTTTGGCCTGTTTTTTTGGAATGGGCTGAAAAAAGCCTTGAAAATGGGCCAAAAAAAGCCTTGAAAATAGGCTGAAAAAAGCCCCCAAAACAGGCCAAAAAAAGACTGGAAAAGGCCCAAAAAAGGCTCAAAAAAGGGAAGCCAAAAACTTTTTTGTTGTTGTTTTCCTCTTCTAAATTTAGGTGTGTCTTATAGTCCAAAAAATACGATAGTTGCAATTAAATGCCATAGTTCAATTTGGAAGTGTCCATAGAATGCAGTGAATCCTAGAGATTCAGTAAAAGAAACAAAAACTTTTCAAGTAGTATATTACAGCACACAGTTCTACTTAGAAAAGTTGAATCAAGGAATTATTAGAGAAACCTCTTTGGCTTTATTGCTTAACTTTCAGTTTTCAATTAGCCTCCTTGCTTTACCAAAAAAAAAAGTTGCCTTCAAGGATCATGACATGCTTAGTCTGACTCATCACTAATATTTCATTAAGGCATAAAGCTACATTAGCCCAGTTATACACGAAAAGATTTACAGAAATAAGGTTGATAAAATTAGCCTAGCTTTGCTTCCTTCAGTCAAGCTAGTTATATTCAGCTGCATTCAGATCCGTGTAACTGCCATTCTTCAGGGGAAGGATTTTTTTTTAAATTACTTTCTTTACTTATTACTTTCTTTCCTATATATCCTGTATCCTGCAATTTATTGATTTATAACTTCTAGCCTGGTGCCTAAGCACCCTGGCATTTTCGCACTTTTTGCGGAATGTAAGGAGAGGGAGGGCCATGTGGGTTGCATCGCTCGAGAGCCAGCGATGCAACGTTGGCTGAAGGATGAACGTTATCATTTTCTCAGCGAAGCCAGCACAATAAGATCTTCACACCTGTGGATTGGCTGAATCCACATTGGACTGTTGGGAGGGGTTTTCTAATTCCTTTATTCTAACTGCATGGCCTGAAGACCTTCAGAGCCTGCTTTCTTTTCACCCTGCTATCACCTCTATTCAATAAAAGGTTCCTTTTGAAATGCCAATTTTCAAGAGTCTTTACTTTCTTGAATAAGGAGGAGAAGCCGGGCTTTATAGCTGCAGCAATATTTTCTGTGAATATCGATTAAGTAGAAGACCATAATTTAACCTAGAAAGCCAATGAGAAAGAAGTTCTCCATCTATTGTCGCTAGTTGCCTGATCACCGCCTCCAGAAAATAGTTTCCTTGAAAGGAGAGTCTTGTACTGAATAATCTTGGATTTGGTCTTTCATTATATGTTCTTGGCAGAGACTATATGCCCAGTATTCAGGCTTAAAGGGGTATTAGCCTGGTGATGACATCAACAGGGTGGGTAGCTCCAAAAGCAATTATCTCTTTAGAGCAGAGCTGTCGAACTCGCAGCATCATTGCAGTGTCACGTGATGTATCTGGACTTTTTTCCCCTTTGCTAAACTGGGTGTAGACATGGTCAGTGCATGACGCATCTGGTCCATGGGCCACAAGTTTGGCAGCCCTACTTTAGAGTACCTTAGCATGAGATAAGTGTCATTTAGTCTTACAGTAGTGGTCAAAATTTTGGAAACCTTTGGGAAAAGTGTATTTTTGAGGTTTGATGACAAAGTGGATAACACCACTTTTTTTTGGAGTTTCAAGATAATCATATTCCACTGCTGGAATGGCCTGGGAATAGCCCAGACCTTAACCCAATTGAAAATCTATGGAACCGACTAAAGAAACTTGGTAGTCAGAAGCGACCCAGAAATAAAACCCAGTTAATAGAAGCAATCATTCAATCAATCTTAGTTTCACATTATAACAGCTGCAGAACTAAAAGATTTGGTTCACTCCATGGGAAGAGGTTGTAAAGCTGTAATTCATGCTAAAGGTTACCCAACTAAATTTTAACTGATGTGATTATTTTTGTATATCTCATTTTTTCTATGGTGATCATTTTTGTATATCTCGTTTTTTCTACGTGTTTCACTTTTCTTCTGTAATTGCTATTCTAATAACAAATCCTTCATAAAAGTTATTGCATTACGTTCTTGATTGAATTATTTTTCCATTGATATATAATTTTATGGTACTACTCCCCAAAAAAGTGGTGTTATTAGCTAGTTTTTGAAAATACACTTTTACCAAAAGGTTTGCACAATTTTGGCCACAACTGTAGTTTGGTGCGCATAAGTAGATAGTAGGATAGGAGGAATATGGAATATTTGGTGGTTAAAACCTGATGTTCAGAGATACATCAGGAAAATGGGGAGAGACGGAAATAGAAAAAATAAATAAATAGCAACAGTAAATACCAAAGTAATAAATAGCAAATATAAATAAAGTATAAAAAGCACCCTTGATGATAGCTGCCTTCATTCCTTTTCAGATCTTAGCCATACCATGGATATCAAGGCAACATGGTAGCCCCTGCTCTCACTGACAAGACAATTGTTAGTAAGGCATTTATTATCCAGGGTTTAATTATGTATCCTGCCAGAAAGAATGCTAGTTTGTGATCTGGTTTATTGCTGTAAAAAAAAAAAATGTATTAGACTAATTTATAGTCATAAATCCAGTTCTATTTAGTACAAAAAGCAAACTAAGAAAGTAAACAAAGGTGGAAACAAATTGAGAGGTCCAGAGACAAACCAAAGTGCCAGCTGTTTTCTGTAGCAAAGATGCTATTTAAGTAAGAATCAAGGATGATCTTCATGGATCAATGTTTTTCCAGCCGTTTTTGCTATGCCCAAATTTCCCAAATACCCGAATCTTTCTGTCACTTGTAAAAAGTTAAAAGTAAAGGTTCCTCTCTCACATATGTGCTAGTCATTCCCGATTCTAGGGGGTGGTGCTCATCTCCATTTCAAAGCCAAAAAGCCAGCACTGTCTGGAAACGTCTCTGTGGTAATGTGGCTGACATGAGTAAATGTCAAAGGCGCATGGAACGCTGTTACCTTCCCAAAAAAGGTGGTCCCTATTTTTCTACTTGCATTTTTTACCTGCTTTCGAACTGGTAGGTTGGCAGAAGCTGGGACAAGTAATGGGAGCTCACCGCGTTACACAGCACTAGGGATTCGAACCACTGAACTGCCAACCTTTTGATTGACAAGCTCAGCGTCTTAACCATTGAGCCATCGTGTCCCTCTGTCACTTGTAGAAAGCCCTAATTTCCCTGAGAGATTTACTCCTCAGGAGTTCTGCCTGGTTCAGATGTTTTTCAGCACAATCTAAGATTCTTATAATTCTTCATCTTTCTTTTTCTACTCTTAGAATTCTCAAGGACCATGAGAGCAGGATTTTGATTGAAGTCAGAGTCTAGTAAGTCTAGAACAGAGACACTGAGTGTTTTGCTTGCTTGCCAGGAAAAAATTTTGGTCAAAATATTGACACACTTCCCACTAGGCCTCATGGTCAGAGATGTATTGTAAAATCTAGATGAAGTTTATGATATCTTAGATGAAGTTCCTAATCTTGTCAGTCAGGAGACACAGTTAGGGCACTAGGCTAAGAGGTGGAAGACTAAGTTTTAGACCCACCTTAGCCATGAAAAGGGGGACACGGTGGCTCAGTGGCTAAGATATTGAGCTTGTCGATCGAAAGGTCAGCAGTTAAGCGGTTCAAATCCCTAATAGTACGTAACGGGGTGAGCTCCTGTTACTTGTCCCAGCTTCTGCCAACCTAGTAGTTCGAAAGCATGTAAAAAATGCAAGTAGAAAAATAGGGACCACCTTTGGTAGGAAGGTAACAGCCTTTGGCATTTAGTCATGCCGGCCACATGACCACGGAGATGTCTTTGGACAGTGCTGGCTCTTCAGCTTTGAAACAGAGATGAGCACTGCCCCCTAGAGTTGGGAACAACTAGCACATATGTGCGAGGGGAACATTTACCTTTAGCTTTTTTAGCCATGAAAGTCAGCTGGGTGAGCTTGGGCCAGTCACTCTCTCTCAACCCAATTCACTTCACAGGGTTGCTGTTGTGGGGACAATAGGAGGAGTTAAGGTGTATTGCATATGTACACCAGCTTGAGATATTTATAAAAAGAATAAAGGTGGGATGCAAATTAAAAAAAAATGGTATGTGAGATTGCTGACTGAAGAGGTAGTATCATAGATACTTCATGACATACCAGAAAGGCAGGGGAATGACAATTTTACTGATATGATGTTTCATCTGGCAGTCCATTATAAGTTCATATGCTGGTTTTGCATGCTATTGTCTAGCAGTCTTCCTGAGATAGATGGGTATTCTTGGACATGAAATTGTCCATCATGATTTCCTGTCCTTCATGAAAAGCACTGGCCTGTTAGAAATCATCCCATGAATGCAGTGGGATGGATTGATCATTTTTAGACTAAGGCATGCGACAAATTTCTCCTGGGTGAGTAAAATGTTAAAATTTGATCAATCAAGAGGTATAATATTGTGAATATGCTTTAAATATCCAACATTGTCTGTAAGGATTATCATTGATATTCTGGTTTATCTGTACTATATGGACAAAGTCTAGAAATAGCCTACACAATCATTTTTAAGCACCTTCTTCCTTCCTGCACTGTCAAATCATCCCCTTAGATTTATTAGAGAATGCAAGTTAAAGAACTTAAGGGACATATTTGATTGAAGATCAATTTAGCTTCATCATTGTTGGCTATGAGCACTGCTAAATGTAATCTTGGCTATCAAGATTGGATTCTTTTCATCTTGTATATTTCAAGAACATGGACAGAGTTTGTGAAAATATGAAAACTATTACCAACTTCCTGATTGATTAAATTGATCAAGACAGGATTCTGCCTTTGTTTAACAGAGGTGATCAATGTTTCTTTGTGCAAGAGTTGCTTGAAGGAGACATGAATAATATGTCTACTGAAAAGTTATTTCCCTGACCCAAGAATTTTATTATTATAAAAGATGGTAGTATCACAGCACTTGATTGTTATTTATTAACTCAGTCAATATCTGGCCACTGAAACAATTTTATCACCTTGATGGATAACCTATGCCAGAAATTTAATGTGGGAATGTGGCCCTGCATGTTTTATAGGATTTTTGGTAGCTTCCAGAAGCATTGACTATGATATTGTTCTGAACCATCTTGTGAGACCAGATCTTTGAAATATTGGGTTGTAGTGGTGCCATTCTTTCCTGTCATCCCTGTCCAAAATTAGCTGTTC
This sequence comes from Pituophis catenifer annectens, assembly GCF_029215685.1. NCBI lineage: Eukaryota > Metazoa > Chordata > Lepidosauria > Squamata > Colubridae > Pituophis > Pituophis catenifer. Next base: position 20,460,929 of record NW_027256884.1, on the reverse strand, counting down.
AGAATTAATTGTTTGGCACCTAGATCATTGATTTATCTTCTTATTTATACAAGTTCATCTTGCATATGTCTTTGTCCTGTAAGTATAGTTTTAAAAATTATGACAACCAATACTGTATGTTCTGTTCTCATTTGATGCAAAAGAAGCTAAATATGACCTTATTGGTATCATTAGCCTGATCAGACATAGATTTAATTTAATTTGTTCATGATACATTTCCAGGGTTGGAATATTATGCCATGGTATTTGAAGGAGGAATCCCAGTCTATAAATATTATTTATTATCTGCAAAGAATCACAGAAGCATAGAACTGTGGAATCCAACCCTCTTCACTTTTGACAAGGTTTTAGCTAGATTCAATGCATCCAGAGGAGCATTATTGCTTTTCCATAATCTGTGACTATTTTTAATTTGGGCATGATGGCTCAGTGGCTAAGATGCTGAGCTTGTCAATCAAAAGGTAGGCAGTTCAGTGGTTCGGTTTGAATCCCTACTGCCGCGTAATGGGGTAAGCTCCCGTTACTTGTCCCAGCTACTGCCAACCTATCAGTTTGAAAGCACATAAAAAATGCAAGTAGAAAAATAGGCACAACCTTTGGTGGGAAAGTAACAGTGTTCCGTGCACCTTTGGCATTTAGTCATGTCGGCCACATGAGCATGGAAATGTCTTCGGACAGCGCTGGCTCTTCGGCCTTGAAATGGAGATGAGCACCTCCCCCTAGAGCTGGGAATGACTATCACATATCTGTGAGGGGAATCTTTACCTTTACCTTATAAAAGAATATTCAGTGGACTGATCTTCCTGTTTTTATTATAAGTAGAAACAGACACTTGGGGAAGCCGTTTCTTGTTCGATGACATCAATGAGTAGATCTTGATGTGGAGTTTCTACCATAAAGAGTAGCTTTGCATGGAGCATTGTTTTCTACTGGTAACATTAGGACCGGAAAAATACTGAAAATTTTGATTACAGAACTTTGAGCCTCTGTCGTCTTCTTGCGCACGTGGAAACTTTCACCATGTGATCAGTTCCAATATTCACTCTGCTCCTGTAGGTAATCTATTAATTTCATGTAACAGAGTATGAATTAACTCAAGCAGACATGACAATAACTAACTGAATAAGCAAAATATTGTTGTTCTTGTTACAGCATATACAGTGTATCAGTGGAAAACAGTATAATATCATTCATCGAAGGCTGAACTTGAAGAGGTCTGGTGTCACATGTGATTATGTCAGCGACCTCTGAATTTAAATGAATGAGCGCAGCACATGATTTTGATGAATGCTCAGATTAAGCCCTTTTCCAGACAACTTAAGCAAATTATTAAGACGTTTCTGCATAAATGCTGTTGGAACAGACCCCAGGTTCCATCTAGGGAATGATAAAGGTCTGTTATACTTAAGGTACAAACAACAAAAGTCCTATTAAAAACCACACCTAAATATATCATTAGCTAAAAAGAAATCTAGTCCAGTCTTCCCTTAATCTTATTTTTGTATATATAGCAGTGGTGAAATCTGAACCGGTTGTTACCGGTTTGGTGGCTGCGCATGCACACTGTGCACCAAACGTGCACTGCATGCACATGAATGCACGGTGCACACCAAATGTGCACAGTTCATGCATGCACAGTGTGCACAAAATGCATGCTGCACATGCGCACATGCGAAGTATGCACCAAATGCACAGAAAAAGATAAGTATAACAGCGAGCGGGGAAACAGCTGTGCTGCACGATTTAGATTCACTAGAAAGTAGGATTTCCTGCTTTCTAGCAAATTTAAATCGCATGGCACAGCTGATCATCGGAAATACCGGTTCAGAGGAACTGGTAGGTTTTTTTTACAACCGGTTTACCCGAACCGGTGTGAACCGATAGGATTTCACCGCTGATATATACTGAGATTGGATGGCAAAATTAAGATCTGATTTGGTTTTATATAACTATGTTTTTTGGTATGCCTTAAGAAATGTTCTTTTAGACCTAGATCTGGCTAGCATGAGGCCTGGATTGTTCTGCATTATACCAAAAGTCTAGAACATAGTTTATCATGAAATTGTATACAGTTAAAGTGATATGGAGTTCACCTGAACTATTGCCTGCTGCCAAATCTCCAACAAGGGATAAGGTCTCTAAGGAGCAATTTCTTCTCTTCTTTGACATCCAGTAAGAAAACCTCTAGTTATGAGCAGAGAAAAAAATGTTACCTTGCTACTGGCATCGGCGGCGGGGGGGGGGACAATAATTATATAGAGATAGAGACAGGTACAGAACAAAAGTCATGAATTCTTGCTAGGTGCAAACTAGCCTTGTGATTTTTCCTTTTCACTTGCTGCTAACTTATCCATAGCTTTTCTCTTGCTTGATATGCTGCTGCTTATTCATTTTATCTCCTTAGGCTACCATATTGTATGTTGACCTTTTCCTTTTTAAAAGCTTTTTCCTAGTCATGTACCAGGGGTGCTATTCAGCAGGTTCTGACAGGTTCTGGAGAACTGGTAGCGGAAATTGTGAGTTGTTTCGAGAACTGGCAAATGCCACCTCTGGCTGGCCCCCAGAGTGGGGTGGGAATGGGGATTTTGTATTATCCTTCCCTGGAATAGGGTGGGAAAGGAGATTTTGCAATATCCTTCCCCCAGGAGTGGGATGGAAATAGGGATTTTGCAGTATCCTTCCCCTGCCATGCCCACCAAGCCACACCCACCAAGCCACACCCACGCCCACCAAGCCACGCCCACAGAACCGGTAAAAAAAATTGAATTCCATCACTGTGATGTCCCCAGACTAAAGTACTACCTATCAGTCTGTCCACCAAACACTTCACAAGTTTTTCTATTGTCCTTGAAAGTTTTTGTCCCCTGTATTTGGAACTGACTCCCTCCCGCCTTTCTTGGAAGTCTTTATTGATATATTTAATGTAATATATATTGCATGATTCCCAATGACTCTAAGTGTCTTAACACTAAAAAAAAATCCAATATTTCCTACTGACTCCAAGTATTTCCAAGGATCAATCCTATCTGTTTGTTCTTACATCTTCTAGTTGTAGGTCAATGGAATTAGATTCTTAGCATCCATTACGTTATTTAGGCAATATTTGCCCCAGATTTTTAACCTCATGACATTGAAATATTTCTGAATAATCCAATAATTTTAGTACAGCTACCTTGTTTCCCTGAAAATAAGACCCTGTCTTATATTTTTTGAACCCCCGAAACAAGCTCTAGGCCTTATTTTTGAGGAGGTTTTATTATTTTGGGGTGCATTGAGCAAGACGGGGCTCCTCTTGCCATCTTACCTGATTTCCAGCTCTGCCTCCCTAACCCTAACCAGAGGAAATGGCAGGGACAGGCTGCACATGCAGTTAAATATTTTCGGGGAGGTCTTATTTTCGGGGAGGACTTATTTTCAGGGGGGGCTTATTTTAGTGCATGTGCTTAAAAGCCCGATTGGGCTTATTATCCAGGGAGGTCTTATTTTCAGGTAAACAGGATAATTAGAATGGTTATAAATAAAAAGTGTTATATATTACATATTTATTCTGAAAGCAGAACATCTTTTGCCTTGAAAATGGAAGAAGGGGAATCTTGATTTATAATGGGCATAATGTTCACATATTTATAGATACAGTTATCAACCTAATTATCGTGTAATTATCAACATCACATATAATAAAAATTGTTTTTAAGGGAAGTTTTCTTTCTTTCAGACTGGTAAAAGTCAGAGTGATTGCAATAATAGCTGCAAAAATCTGAATGGTAATGAGATGGCAGAAACTGTTGGAGTATTCTATATCTCTCTGCTGACATCTAAAGGTTTTTTGTATTTTGGTGGTTCATTTATCATAGCTCCACTATTTCAAGGCATGGGTTGTTAAATTTTGCATAGATTTTTCCCGACATACATAGAGTATATCTCAGATAGGAACGGTTGTGGCTAGTATTTCATGGCATTAAAACTTCAACTAAAATGGCTTCTAAAACCACAAATGATTGTTGTGCACTGTTGCACGCTAAATGCCGATCTTTTCCTTGATAAGGAATTCCAAGAGCTTGAGTGACTTACATTATTTTTGCTAATACTCTGATTTTTTTTCTAAAAAAAAAATCATATTATGTACAGATGTTTGAACTCGATTTCAATTTTTCTCTTACAATGAACTAAGGCTAGTGCTACAGTTGCAAAGTAACTAAGTGTATGTGCATGTGCATGTGTGTGTGTGTGTGTGTGTGTGTGTGTGTGTGTGTGTGTAGAGAGAGATAATCTGTTGTGCAAATATTCCTTTAAAATAATTTTGATATGCAGGCATCAGTAGGCAAAGCTGCCCTAGATAAAACTTTTGCCTACTGAGTTAAATTCATCTCCTTTGGTAGACAATGAGAATTTAATGGCTTCACCTTTCCTTTATTATCCTATTAAATGTAAATACTAGCCCAGCTCCATAAATCATAATATGTTGTCTCCCTTTTACAGCCAAATTTCATTTCTTTACTAGCTATTTATAGAAAATCCACAAACTCCGTTATTCAGATTAAATGTTATCACGTAATCTATGAATATCCAATAATATCATTTTCTGAAATTTCCGCATGCATTCTTTGAAATTCAGTTCCGCAGAGTTAATTAAGAAAGCCATTTATCGTTTAATTAATGAGTAGCTGCATTAAGATCTGTGTGACAGTTCCTGCTCAGCTATCAGAACATCCTGTCTTTGCAAGGGCAATTTACAAATAAAAAAAATCAATAAATTGTGCTTAACAAAGTATATAATTAAAACATTGATCCAAGCCAAAAAAAAAAGGTAACGCTCATAACGGATACTACACTTGGGGTGCAAAAAATCTGGATGTCAGCAAAAAAAAGTACAGAAAATACTTCATTGCTATCATCCCAGATGTGATACATCTAACCTTGTTAGGAAAAAATATTCTAACTTCATTCACATGCCCATCATGTACTTATGTAAGTAAGTCAAAATTGGAACTACTCTTTTTGTGACTAAATGAAGAGAAGAAATCGGAAATACTGGAAAAGCCCAACTAAAGAGATTATTTTGAAGACTGATACATGGTTTTCATGGAGTCTGTTCAATATAGTCCTGTGTAGCTAATGATGGCATGGAGACAAATGGATAGATGGAAATAAAGAAGATGATTAAAGCCTCATTTCCAGTCCTCCATCCTATGCCCACTTCAAAGTAATGAATAAAGTTTAATATATTTCTACACTAGTAGATTGTGCCATTGCACTTTTATTTTTATTGGTATAATAAACAGTGATGTTCTATGTCCACTATAGAAATTTTCTGTCAAGAACTAAGGTCCTGAGGCTTTACTTTTGAAAACAGCAATTCAAAGATGTTTGTAGTTAAGGGTCTTGGAATATTTATTAAGACTACAAGTAGGGAATTGTGGAGCCTCTGATAAGAAGTCTTTAAAAAGTAGGAAGAAATTGGAATCCTCAATGAATGAATGAATGCAGAGAGTTTTCTGTAATTCCTGCATACCGTAAATCAACATTAAATTATTTGAAATGTAATTTCCTCAAGAAACCTGCTTCAAGTGGTCCAGTGAAAAGATGCCTTTGGATTTTAAGCCTATGAAATGGACCAATTTCTGTAAAGAGATTTTTGACAAAATCATAAAAGATGGAAATTCATTTTTCTCTAGGTTTTCTAAAATCTAATCCATGCCTTTTTAAGAGCAGAAGAGATTACCGTCAACAGACTGTAGGGATTCTGCTTTGGAATCCAGATATTTCTTTGTATAAATGATTAGAATAATTATATTTAAAGCTAAACATTCATAAATGTAGATAATGCCAAAATAAAGCAGAAGGCTGAAATCTGAGAATGGAAATTTGAGGGCACAGGGGAAATTAGCATAAGGCAGTTTTCGGCGTCAGCCATATGTCTCTATGATTTGTTTAAAAATCACAGGTTAGGCTAAAACAGTACACTGCAATCACGACAAATCATTAACATTCCATGAATCAGTAAGAATTTTGCAAGTGGAGAGAAAAAGGGTTAGATGAGGTCTACCATAAATGTTCTGTCAGGACCATTGTGCTCAATTTATTTATGGTGATGACAGATAATGGGCACAGCAATTGCATCATTGTGGTTTTTCAAGACAGTTTTGGTTGCCACAATATATAAAAAAAAGATGCTGAGACCATAGAAAGAATGCAGAGAAGGGCAACAAAGATTATTAGGGGACTGAAAGCTAAAACATACAGTATGAAAAACGGTTGCAAGAATTGGGTACGTCTAGTTTAATGAAAAGACTAGGTGTGACATGATAGTAGTTTTCCAATATCTAAGGGGCTGTAAAGAAGAGGGGGTCGACCTATTCAGTGCTGGGTTTCAACTGGTGTTACCACCGGTTCGCTTCGCGCAAGCACATTGAATTTCAGAACAGCTGAGACACAGCAATCCGCTCTGCCACGCCTATCAGCTTGGGCTAAAAATGAACGAATATAAGTAGGTATAGCGCAGGGGCGGGCGAGAGGGCCCAACTGACGGTCAGAGTGAACCGGTTCGCTCTCACCTCACCATCTCCACTACTGGCTCACCCAAACTGGGGAGAACCGGTAGCAACCCACCACTGAACCTATTCTCCGAAACAGGACAAGAAGCAATGGATGGAAAATAATCAAGGAGAGAAGAAATCTAAAACTAAGGAGAAATTTCCAGATAGTGAGAACAATTAACCAGTGGAACAGCTTGCCTCCAGAAATTGTGCGTGCTCCAACACTGGAGGTTTTTTAAGAAAAAGTTAGACAACCATCTGTCTGAAATAGTATAGGGTTTCCTGCTTGAGCAAGGTATTGGACTAGATCACCTGTAAGGTCTTTTCCAATTCTGTTATACTAGAAATGCAGCCATATTCCTCATATTCACTAGCTGTGGCCAAGAACAGAAGTAAGTTTGGGTCACATATGAGGATGATCTGTACAAAAATTCATTTGATTAGGAAATGAGGAAAAACATAAAATTTGCACATCAGGCAATTAAAAAAGCAAGCAAAAATCAGAAAACAATGCATACATTGTGCCAACTATTTTTTTTTTTACAGATTTTCAGTTAAATACCACAATGAGAGAATGAGAGAAACCATTAAAAATTAATTAAATAATTTAACATTCTCAAGTGGAGGAAATTAAAATATAATAAAGGCTTTCTTTCATTGATGGAAATTTGTTGTTAGTTGTGAAGTCGTGTCTGACCCATTGCAACTCCATGGACAACATTCCTCCAGACCTTCCTGTCCTCTACCATCCTCTGGAGTCCATTTAAGTTCACACCTACTGCTTCAGTGACTCCATCCAGCCACCTCATTCTCTGTCATCCCCTTCTTCTTTTGCCCTCAATCTTTCCTAGCATTAGGTGCTTCTCCAGTGAGTCCTTCCTTCTCATTAGGTGGCCAAAATATTTGAGTTTCATCTTCAGGATCTGGCCTTCTAAAGAGCAGTCAGGGTTGATCTCCTATAGGACTGATCAGTTTGATCGCCTTGCAGTCCAAGGGACTCGCAGGAATCTTCTCCAGCACCATAATTCAAAGGCCTCAATTCTTTGGCACTTAGCCTTTCTTATGGTTCAACTTTCATTTGATGGAAATGTTCCAGTGGAAAATTCCTATTCAGGATATTGTAGAGCTATGCAAATTTATTTCCTACTTTTAAAGTAGATTTACATCACAAAATAGTTTTACTTGGAGCGAGATAGCTCAAATTCACTTGGATCCTTTTTTATCCCTGTTAAAAATCAGAATTGGGAAGTCTATTCCTTAATCTAGTTTACCCATTCATCCTACTGTCCCCTTTAACAGATAGCTCAATAGGCCTTTTAATATACTGTAATATTTCTCTCATATTTTCTAGTTAAAGAATAAGATTCTGAAATACAGTATATATTTACCCTTTTAGTGAAATTATCATCAACAGAAGCACTGCCTGGTACGTTGGCTATTTATTCTCTAAGGAGTCCTATTGAGGTTAGCAGCTATTATACAAGGAAATTAATACCAGGCAAGGTTGGGATATTAATGCTGATGGTTTTCAATGCACTCTATTCAGAAGTCAGCTTAGTTCAAGGGGGCTTATGCACACATACATAAGGACAGGTTTTAGCAATCAGCTTGCTTTAATTCTCTAAAAGAGAGACCACCCATATCATATATTCCTGCAACCAAATGTTTATTCAAGAATTAACCATTTTGCTCACTTCTCTTTATAGAACATCGAAGGAGAAAAGCCATGTTAGTCTATGTTAGCCAAATATTAGGTTTTAAAGCGTGTGTATTTTAATTTTAAAAATGTTAATTGGCAAAAGGTAATGCCAGTAACCTTGTGATTTTTGGTGAGCATTTCTTTGGAATTCATTTGTTTGTGGTTTTAATCTATCCTTTAATCAATTAATTGTATCTGGGTAATGGAGTCTAGCCACCTAGGCTTGCCACCTGCTACCTAGATTCTCTACATCAGGGGTGTCACCACTGGAAAATTGCCTAAACAACATACATGAATGAATGAATTAGTCCCAGAATATTTCTCTGGATCCAACTCTTGTTTCCAGAGAAGATACCATAGATCATTAGGAACAGGAGTGTCAAACTCAATATCATTGAGGGCCACATCAGGGTTGTGTTTCACCTCAGGGGGGCAGAGTGGGCATAGGCAACTCAACATTACTCATGTCGGGGGCGCCTGTGGTGGCCCCAGCACTCTGCCAGCAAAAAGAGGCTTTCGAGCTCCATTTATGGCTGCGACGGCCTCCTGCAACCCTCCGCCAGCAAAAACGAAGCTTGGGATGGCCACATGCGGCCCTTGTGAGCTCTGTTTTCACTGGCAGAGGCACCACAGGCCGTTCCTTTGCTGTTTACAGGGTGGCCCCACGGGCCAGATCTAAGCACCCTGTGGGCCAGATTCTGCCTGCGGGTCTTGTGTTTGACACCCCTGATTTAGAAGTTAGCTTTATCCTCAAAAGATAAACTAGGAAGTACCAAATTACATAAATCAGCATTAACTCATGATAAACATATTTCAGCATTTAAAAAATTAAGCTCCTCTTTACCAGCACAACGGAGGTTAACTTCAACCTAAGACACAGAGCTTGTCAAAGTCATGCACGATTTGAGCTTGTCTCATATACACTCTAATCAATCTCTTCACATGCGCTGCTTAAATCCTTGAGATTTACAAATGGAAAAAGCCTCCAAAATAAAACGAGTAATTGTAAAGGCTACATTTTAGGACAGCTGCAACAACTGGAGCCCAGTTAAGGTAGATCTGATTGATATCAATCATGCAAAACAATGCAACTCATTTGCAGTAAGCTGCCAACTGTTGCAATATCCTTTCCAATAAGATGGTGAAGGAGATACCCTGCCATATATAAACACAATGCTAATATGTTCTCTATGGATACATTTAAGAGAAGACAACATTATTCACTGTCTCTAATATGTGAAGGTCTTCAAATGAGCCTTCAGCTAAACTTCAGTCCATTCTCAATCAGATCAGTGTTGGAAATTCCTTCATTCTCAACTCAATGGTCAAAACGGGGATAACTCGCTTTGATCCCAATACAGGAATTAACATCTCAAAGGTATTTGTAAATATTGTTAAATGAACGGTTTGTATTTTTGTCAGTCTATATTTTAAATTGTCATTTCTTTCTGATAGATGTTTGTTATCCTCTCTATGTGTGTTTGTGTGTATATTTGACAACTAAATAAAAAGTCTTAACTAAATTTAGTTAATTCTTAAAGTGACATGGATTTTAATCCACAAAATTTATGCCACATTAAATCTGTTGGTCTCTAAATGCAGATTAAAGAATTTTCCCCCCTCTGGAACATGGTGGTCAACAAAGCATTATGCAGGAATTAATGTAATGACGTGGTACACACAAAAAAAAAAAAACAACAGTTTATATACATGAACTAGGAAATAGTAGAATACTACATTTTTTTTTACTTCAAAAGAATTTGAGAAGGAAACAGGTTTACATTTTACTTATCTGTGCAGGCAAAATAGCTTGGTTGTCATCTAAGTCGAAATATAAATTTGCTACCCGCCCAACCGTATTTCAGATTTATGATGGGGTTCATGCACTCTCTGCATTAATACAAATGAGCCTTGTGCTCTGTTTGCTTAATGTTGTTTATTAAACATTTGTGAATTCTAATTTTGTATCTATAAGTTAGTATCAAATGAATAGTTCAGGAGTTCGATTCTTACTGGCTCAAGGTTGACTTAGCCTTCCATACTTCCAAGATCAGTAAAACGAATATTGGGGGGCAATATGCGGACTCTGTAAATCACTTAAAGAGTGCTGAAAAGCACTATGAAGTGGTATATAAGTTTAAGTGTTATTGCTATTGCTATTCCTCCACCTTTAAAAAAAATCTTATTATAATTCACTTCTCTTTCCCTTTTAATCCTTTTTAGTCTCCAAATTGTATTTATTTAACACACTTTAAGAAAGCCCATTACATTAGTACAAACTATTTGGGACTAGGGACTTGACTAATTAAAACCAAGATCACACTCTAAACCAGGGGTCTCCATCCTTGGCAACTTTAAGACTTGTGGACTTCAATTCCCAGAGTTCCTCAGCCTTAAAGTCTTAAAGTTGCCAAGGTTGGAGACTCGTGCTCTAAACTTATCGTTATTAACTCCAAAATGAAGAATGCCACAATTTACAGATATCTGTGGGCATGAATGTAAGCATGTGCATGATGCGAAAATCTGAAATGAGACTGAGTCCACACAAAGTTTCTGAGGCAAAGAACTTTTTTTTTTTTTTGCTTTTCATTTTACTGGCAATAGATATTAGCATTAGAGTATGGCTTCATATCCTGTCATAGTTTTGCATTCCGTATATGACCAAATCTAAATCAAGCAACTATTTTTTCTTTCATTGAACATCTTTAAATATAACTGTGAATATGTTACTAATTTTGAAATTTGTATTTTATTTTCTACCAAGTACTGTAACTGAAAATGGCATATGGACATAAAACTAAACTATTTTATTTGTCTATTAAAAAAGCAACCAGAACCACAAGTTTTTTTTTATTTTTTTATTAAAGGCAAACTAAGCAGAATCACAGGCAGTTCCTTTGAAGGCACTATTGCAGGATAATTCTGCCCACAGTCTGGAGTTTGATTCTAACCAGCTCAAAGTTGACTCAGCCTTCCATCCTTCTGAGATCAGTAAAAAAAGGACCCAGATTGTTGGAGGTAATATGCTGACTCTGTAAACCACTTAGAGAAAACTGTAAGGAACTATGAAGAGGTATATAAGTCTAAGTTCAATTGCTATTGCTATCTTTCTAAATGTTGGGTGTTACTCGATGTGAATGGCTCAAATGTCACTTACCTTTGCACAAAAGTTTTGCAGACTTATAACTGGAACAGATCTCAGTGGATATAACAGGAATAGAACTGAGTACTGGTCAAAATAGAAATAGCTGAAATTATAATACCTTTGTATAGTTTTAAATGTTTAATTTGTATAATTGTAATATTTTTATTATTTTTTCTATTTGTCTTTTTATAATCTGCAAGCCACCCAGAGTTACCTTTTAGGGGAGATGAGTGGTAAAAATTTTTAATAATAAATAATAATAATAATATGGTGTAAATCAGTGGTGCAATTCATCCAGTTCTATCCGGATCGCGTGAATTCACACTGCTAACGACCTAATTGGCAATTATCTTGGCATGGCCACATGGTAGTAGCGGCGGCGGGAGGCTCCACCCACTTGCCCTGATGTCATTTTTTACCCTTTGTGCATGTGCGAAATGCTCTGCGCATGTGTGTAGGTGGTGCGTGCACTCACATTTGTGAACCGATAGTGAAGGTAAGTGAATACCACCCCTGGTGTAAATACAATAATGATAGCAGAGTTCAATATTTAAGGGACTGCCACAAAGAAACCTATTTCCCAAAGCATCAGAAGGCAAGACAAGAAACAATGGATAGAGACCTATCAAGGAGAGAAGAATTTGAACTAAGGAGAAATTTCCTAACAGTGAGAACAATTAACCAGTGGAGTGGCTTGCCTTCAGAAGTTGTGAGTGCTCCATCAATGGAGGCTTTTAAGATGAGACTGGACATCCAGTTGTTTGGAATGGTATAAGATTTCTTGGGCAGCGGATTGGACTAGAAGACCTCCAGAAAGAATTGGATGAACTTCGACGATATATAGACAAGAACTTGGCACAAGGGTTCATCCAACCTAGTAGATTGAGCATGGCTGCCCCAGTCTTATTTCGGGAAAAGAAAGATGGGGGCCTCCACCTCTGTGTCGACTTCCAAGAACTGAACGCTGTGTGTATTGAGCATCTGTACTCGTTACCGTTACTTAAGGACCTGCTGGCCATGTTATCCACCGGCCGGATCTTTACGAAACTGGATCTCTGTGAGGCGTACTACAGAGTATGCATAAAGGCAGGTGACGAGTGGAAGACCACGTTTAATTGTCCTCTCGGCAGTTATAAATTCAGGGTGATGCCTTTCAGGCTACAGGGCGCTCCGGCTGTGTTCATGCAGGTCATCAATGAAGTGTTGCATGAGCATTTGTACCGGGGTGTGCTTGTGTATCTCGACGATATTCTGATATATACACAGACGATAGAAGAACATGTACGACTGGTCCATTCAGTATTAACCAAGTTGTTGCAAGCTAAACTTTTTATTAAATTGTCGAAATGCGAGTTTCATTGTAGTTGGATTATCTAGGATATTGTATTTCGGGTGACAGAATAGAAATGGATCCTAAAAAAGTGAAAGCAGTTCTGGAATGGCAAGCACCTACAACAAGGAAGCAGTTGCAAAGTTTCCTTGGATTTGCCAATTTTTATAGACAATTTATTCCGGCTTTTGCTCAGGTGGCCCTACCTCTAACCGATTTGTTATGGACTAAACATACTGGATTGAAGGCAAGGCCTGGCCAGGCACTAACGTGGTCAAGTGAATGTCAACAGGCATTTGAATGCCTGAAGTCTCTTTTCTCATGCGAACCGATACTGAAACATCCTAATCCAACTCTATCATTCATTGTGCAAGCTGATGCCAGCGATGTGGCTGTTGGAGCTGTCTTGTTACAGAGAGCTAAAGATGGTGTCTTACATCCTTGTGCTTACACATCTCGGAAATTAACATCAATGGAACAAGGGTGGGCCATCTGGGAGAAGGAGGCATTCACAGTACGGTGGGCACTACTTACATGGCAACACCTCCTAGAAGGAATTGGCACCAAGTTTGAGGTATGGACCGATCATAAAAACTTGGAGGCTCTGCAAACTCCACGGAAGTTGTCTCCGAAGCAGGTGCGATGGGCACAGTACTTCCAACGTTTTAATTTCGATCTGAAATATGTGCCAGGGGGAAAAAACTTCCTGGTGGATGCCTTATCGCAAATGCCCCAATTCCACAGCAAGAGAGAGGAGGTTGTCCAGGCTATGATACCTGGTCATGGAAGAGACCAAGTATCTCCACATGGAGGAGAGGCATCTTCACAAACCAAGGAACCCCAGCAATCATGGCACAGTGACCTCTGCTTAACGTCAAGCAGGGATCCTTGGCTTAATGGACACAAAACATTATTAACTCATCGGGATGGGATTGCATGGATGGGGTCCCGCATATATATACCTGCTACGTTACGAGCAGCTGTATTACAACGTTGCCACGATTCGAAAGCAGCAGGGCATTTCGGGTTCTTAAAGACTTTACATTTGGCACGGCAGCAGTTTTGGTGGCCACAGTTTCGTAGTGACGTGAAATGATATGTGAAGAACTGTACAGTATACACCACAAACAAGTCGAAACCTGGGCGGCCTCTGGGGTTGTTACAAACCGTTGCAGACCCCACACAACCGTGGGAAGAGATCGCTATGGACTTTATTGTAGACCTTCCTGAAAGTCACGGAAACACTGTCATATGGACTGTAGTCGATCTCTTCTCCAAACAGGCCCATTTCATTCCTTGTAGTGGATTACCATCAGCCCGGAAACTGTCCAAGATGTTCATACAACATGTCTACCAATCGCATGGAGTCCCTTGCCACATCATTTCTGATAGGGGTGTTCAGTTTACGGTGAGGTTTTGGCGCAATTTCATTACGTTGATAGGATCATCACAGGGGTTAAGTACAGCTTTTCATCCCAGTACCAATGGAGCCGCTGAACACACGAACACTATGGTAGAGTTACTTGAGGTGTTACGTGTCCTACCAACAAACTGATTGGTCGGACCTTCTGCCTTTTGCCAAGGTAGCTTATAATAATACCGTGCATAGCAGCCGAGGAATATAAAAAACAAGCTGACCGCAGGAGGGCAGACCATAAACCATTCCAAGTGGGGGATCAGGTTTTATACTTATCCACCAAATACATTAAACTAAAGGTCCCATGCAAAAAGCTGGGGCCCCAATATCTGGGTCCATTTACGATTACTAAGGTAATCAATCCAGCGGCCGTAGTTCTCAAATTAGCACCCTTCATGGGCAAAATCCATCCTGTTTTCCATAGTAGCTTACTAAAACCTGTGGACGGTACTATGGAACCAAAACCTCCCCCTGGTCCAATACAGGATGAACATTACGAAATTGATGATATCCTTGACTCCCAGTATCGTGGAGGCAAACTATGGTACCTTGTAAAATGGAAGGGGTACCCTCTATCGGAGGCCTCCTGGGTATCCAGGGCTGACCTCCATGCCACAAGGTTACTGAAAAGGTATCATGTCAGAAATGCCCAAAAAACCGGTTCTGCTACCAGGATGCCAATATGAATGAACCTCTAACCCCCTTCTTTTGTGTTTTGCAGGTGGACTCCTGGTAGAGGGGGCCGCCTGTCGAGACTCACGCGTGCTCGACACATTTGAGGGAATCGGAGATGACAGCCATGGGACTGCCGGGGCATCGGAGATGAAAAGTCATGCACAGAGATGCACGGAGGCTGTTACTGGCTGGAGATGAGAGGGGGTGTGGGCTGCACATTGGTGGTGAGGGTGCTGTGGTAGGTTAGGCGATCGGTCACCCCACAGCTGGGATAGAAGTTCGCGGTGGGATTCCCGTCGCTTTGCTGGGAGAGGCGAGGCGGTGAGCCGATGATGCTGCCGTTGCCTGATATAGAATCAGGAAGTACACCTGATTGGTTGCGAGAGGGTCGCGGGATATTTAAAGGGCGTTGGGAGGTGGCGGCTCCCAACACCAACTTCATGTTTGTTACCAACACTTGAACTTGACTCCACCCGATTGGATTAAACCTGGTTTGGACTGAAACCCTGTTTTGACTCATTCTTCTCGACTGAGTAGTCTGGTTTGGTGAGCAAGCCGAGACATGGTTGTTAAGTGAATCTGGCTTCTCCATTGACATTGCTTGTAAGAAAGTCACAAAAGATGATCACATGATGCTGGAACACTGCAGCCGTCATAACTATGAGTCTGTTGTCAAGCATCTGAATTTTGATCACATGACCATGGGGATGCTGCAATGGTCGTTTGAAAAATGGTCATGTCACTTTTTTCCATGCCATTGTAACTTTGAATGGTCACTAAATGAACTGATGTAAGTCAAGGACAACCTGTATCTTCTCAGGAGTCTGGTTTCCAGCACATGCATGCACACCTGGCAGCTACTGTACAGCATCAAACCCAGAAGTTTGGCCTTAAATAATTTAATAGCTGCTGTGATATAACTGTTGCCAAATTGACCTTCAAATTTAGCAATTGCAAGGAATACTTTGGGGGCTTTTATCCAAAGCTCTCTCTTTTTTTTGACTCAACCAGCAGGAAGAAGATTGAGAACAAAGTCCTGGATATTTAAAGGATTTTATCTGTTTGATGAGTTTCCCATTGACTGTCCATCCAATTAGGGACATTCTCTAGAGAATACCATGTACTTTGTTCTGGATTAATTTATTTTGAGATTTTTCTCTAGTGCAGTAAAGGGACGGAGCTTTAAAACCTTGGTTACAGACAATATGGCTGCATCAGCAGCAATAATGGAGAGGAGAGATGAGGCAAGAGAAGGAAGGTGATATTAGTGGTTTAGAAAACATCTCATCTATATTGTTTGTTTGTTTGTTTGTTTAATTTATATTTCAGCCTATTCGCCCATGGCGACTCAAGGCGGCTTACAGAATATAATGTTAAAAGTTGAAGAGTAGTGGGGTGAGGTTATAGCCTTGCTTTTTACCCTTACTACAGAAAATGCATTCAGTTAAATCAATGAGGGTATTACCCCTTAGTTGAGTGGTTGTGCCGTAGTGTAATAGCATTATTATCCTAAGACAGTGATTTATCATTGTACTGGCTAATTTCCTCTAGCGTTGTTCTCATGGAATAAAATCAAAGGCTACTTTCAGATCTACAAAGGGTACGTGGAGGGCACTTTTGGACTGGCCATAATGTTTCTCAGGTAAGTGATGTGGGTAGCAATAGCATTTAGACTTATATATCGCTTCATAGTGCTTTATAGCCCTCTCTAAGTGGTTTACAGAGTTAGCGTATTGCCCCCAACAATCTGGATCCTCATTTTACCTATTTCGGAAGGATGGAAGGCTGAGTCAACCTTGAGCCGGTTCAGGATTGAACTTCTGGCAGTTGGCAGAATTAGCCTGCGATAATGCCTTCAAACCGCTGCGCCACTATAGCCGATGCACTGATCTATGTTTCAGACCCGTAGTTAATACAAATAGATTATTTTAAACTGAATAATCAGAACAATTAATCAGTGGAATTGCTTGCCTCTAGAAGTTGTGGATGCTCCAACACTGGAGGTTTTTAAGAAGAGATTGGGCAACCATTTGAATGAAATGGAATAGGGTCACCTGCTTGAGCAGGGGGTTGGACTAGAAGACCTCCAAGGGCCCTTTCAACACTGTAATTCTCTTATTCTGGATTGGTGCTATGAATCTAAATTGGCCACCAGCTGTGGACACAAAAATGAAAAAGGCAGTGATGACAGTATGAGCAAAGTATCATCTTATTTATATAGGTATTACACATGCAATGTACTGTACATAGTACAAAACAGAATACATTTTGATTGCATATTTGATTTTCTTTGCCCAGCCCTGTGGATACCCATGTTACATGATTTCTCTGAAACTCCCAAGCAGCTATTCGTAAATGAAATATTAAGAAGTATTTTAAATACAATTTGAACTTTTTTCATTGTAGTACAAATTAACAGAACCTGGTCTAAATTTTCATTTTTCATCCAAGTTTTCTGCCTGAAGCCTATCAAAATGTTAAGAATTTTTCTATGATCAATCTAATTTTCAAATTCCATTTTTTTTTTAAAAAAAAATGCATCTATGGATTTAAAAAAGAAAAAGAAAGCTGGTTCAAATTAATTAGATAAACTTTGTCTGCCAAGAACATTTTTTTCTTTATTTTTTTCCTTTTAAACAAGCTTTGAAAGACTTTATCAAATGGACTGTAGAATGTTGATAAATATTAAATCAGAATAGATGAGACTCATATGTTAAGTTCACATTTTATTTAAAAGAAAAGCTGGGCATTTTAGCATTTTACTATGATTTTTTATTTTACTTCATGCATAATTTCACACTGAAAATATAATAGACAAGACATGAAGTAAAAATGCATGAAATCTGAAATAAGTTATTTAAGTGAACATTTGAAGAGGAACTTCACCTTTTATGCTAAAAGGCAAGACTTCATTTTTTATGAATACAATCTTGGTTCTGCAAAGCTCTTATTAAGAATCTCCCGGCAAGAAGATATTTTCCCAACTTCAAAGTACATCTGTTCAAAAGATAAGAAGTATACATTCTGATTATGTTATTCAGAGAGGAAATAATGGAATTAGAGGTCAGGTCCTCTATAATATCCCTCCTGGGGAATGACCAACTTGATATAGTAGGAGAACTGAGTATCTCCAATAATCCTTGGAAATGTTAGTGTGGGAATAGTCTGTGTCAAGAGAGGAAAAGCTACAGAGTAATCCACCACCTCTGCATGCCTGTAGCATTTAGATTCCCTAAAGATCCCTTGGCTTGAAATGGTATGTTTATGTATTCCAAGGATGGTAGGAGAAACAGAAACGTGACTGCCACTGAATGAGACAAAATTGCCAATGAGAATTTATACCTGTCTAGATTTCTAACCTCTTATAATTTTCTATCCTATCTTCTAAAAAGTCATGAATTGTAGTTTTCTCTAATCCAGGGGTGTCAAACTCAAGGCCCATGGGCCAAATCCGGCCCATGGAGTGCTTAAATCTGGCCTGCAGGGCTGCCCTGGAAACAGTGAAGGACCAGCCAATGGTGCCTCTGCCAGCAAAAATGGAGTTTGGGAGGGCTGTGTGCAGCCCCTCAGGCTCTGTTTTCACTGGCAGAGGACTGCAGGAGGCTTTTGCAGCTGAAAACAGGGTCCAGGGAGGGGCCGCACGCACCCCCTGAGCTCTGTTTTCACTGGCAGAGGGTGGCAGGTGGCCCTTGCAATCAAAAATAGAGCTCAGGAACCCGTTTTCGCTGGCAGAGTGCTCAGGTCACCACAGATACTCCCAACATGAGTGAAGTCAAGCTGGCCACGCCCACTCTGGCCACACCAACCCCGAGGTCAAAACACAACCCTGTTGCGGCCCTCAATGAAATTGTGTTTGATACCCCTGCTCTAGTCCTTGGGGAGATTGTTGATGAGAGATGTACGTTCACATTCTCTGCAATTCGGCTTTCTTTAAAGAACTTTAATATCAATTTACCTACACAAAGGAATTCTGAATCAGACTGGAAGAAAAACCAATAGCAACTTCCTATGCTGTTGTTGAAATGAGTCAATCAATCAATCCACCGAATGAACCTCCCTCTTACATTTAAATACATTTGAGTCCTAGATAATGAGGAAACAGGTACACATGTGGCCAGAACAGTAAATCAGGATTTATTTCCCCATATTAGGGGTGTTTGTCATTTATTCAGTAACTCAGCAGAATCTAACAATGCTTTGCATAATCTATGGATTACATTTAAATATTTGCGTCCTCTCACTTCATTTCAAATTTGCACCCTGCAATTCTCTGACATTCAAAATTTGTGAATCCCACTGTATGTGTTTGCTGCAGGGCTAAACTCTGATATCTGTGCTTCCTGCCTTATTGTTCCTCATTTTAATATAGTAGCAAAAATAAAGAATTGGGGATAGATGCAGATACGTTTATAGCAGAGCATGAATTGTTACACTGTAATATACATACATCTGGGATACATTGTTGTGGTCTGCCAGCAGCCTGCAGACCTGGCAGCAGAGTCAGACAGTGAGGAGGCTGGGGAAGACAATGGGTCAGTCCTGGAGTCAGGGGAAGGCCCGGACGAGGGCTCTGCGTGGGAGGGCCAGGGCCATCTGGGAGTGATGTGCGGACTCCGGAGCCTCCAGAGGTGGACAGCAGAGAGGCAGAGGAACAGGAGGAGCATGTTCCTAATACACCCATGAGAAGAGCTGCCAGAAGGCAAGAGCAGCTAAAGCAAAAAGGACAACTCAGGAGTAAGGCCAAAAGATGATTGGCCACTCCCATAAGGCTTAAAAGACCAGCAACGACTCTTGGGCTCTTTGTCAGAAAACAACATTGATAGATTTGTTTCTCGTCTTGCTGCATTTATTTCTTGTCGGCATCTCTTGCTTCCAAACTTTTGCCAAGAAAAGTCTTTGGCAGGTTGCCAAAGTAGACCAAGGCTGGTGATAAGGCCGAAGAACTGTGTTATGAAGAATTTGTTTTGAATTAGTTTGGACTACACTGAGAATGAGTTAATTTTCAGATGTTCTAATAAAATCTGTTTGTTTCGAACTGATTGCATCTGATAATACCTACTTGCGTCTAGGTCACAACATACATACAGTAGCGAATAGAAAGAAAAGATTGACAATCTGATGCCCTCCAGTTAGCCCTCTAATGCCACCATATCTTGGGAGGTGGCAAGAGCTGAACTTCAACATATCCTGTGAAATCCACTGCACGAATCATATGTTGCACACAGGTGTCTCCCAAGGCAAACATTTAAAATCCAGGCATAAAATTTGTATTTTTAAGAATCTGAAAAATCTAGTTCTGGTTTCTAGATATTCATATAAATGTTGTCCGGTTTCGATGTCATCTCAAATAAATTGCACTCCCAAGCAATTAATCTTTGCTGAAATATTCCATTTATTGAGTACGACAGATCTGGCCCCGACTTCATCGTAGCCGATACTAACCCTCTGACCCCCAAACCCTTCCCTTTCCATTCCCCAATTCTCATCTTCTCATTGGCCATCTTCCAAGTCAGTCTCCCCAGCTTCTGACCTCACCCCACAGGAATGTTCCCCCCACCATCCCATCTCCTAGGGGATATTATCTACAGAGAAATAAGTAGGTGAAAAGTCAAACCTCATCTTTTTATGGCAGCATCAGAATGCTGACAAATGTTTTTAAAATGAAAAATGTAGTACAATTCAGTTTTCAATCTATAATTCTTCGCTATTTCTTCATCAGTCTGTGTTTTATTTTTTTTTTTAAAAAAAGAATGAACATCCATACATATTTAATTGCAGTTTACTCATATTTTCCCCTGAAATGCCTATTATTGTTTTCCCTCTGAGCAAGTTTGAGGGTGGTAGTGTCAAGAGAGTAAATTATGATATAATGGTACAATTATATGAATGCTGTGTATTTTGAAACAACACCATTGTGGACGTATCATTCTGATGTTATCACAAGAATTTGGGCAAATTTGTTGGGCATTAGATGTCGAGCAGGACCAAGTCTGATTAGAGATTGGATGGGTATCACCAAGGAATTGCAGGCTATAGGTGTCAGGGCCCCAATAAATGCCCTAATTAATTAATGAGCCTCGAGCCAAGGTTCAAAAGAAATCCAGTTATTTATTAGGAGCATAAATTCCAAGAGGCTTGGAATTTGAAAGATGTTCTGGAAATGAGTAATCAACCCACTTCTGCATTCTATAAAGGTGGTCCTTGACTTACAACCATTCATTTAGTGACCATTCAAAGTTACAACAGTACTGAAAAAAGTGACTTATGTACTGTGTTTCACACTTATGACTGTTGTAGCATTCCCATGGTCACATGAATTACATTTGAATGTTTGATAACCAACACACACTTACACTTACAGGACTATCTCTTGCCTTCCTCCCATCGTCCTGTGCGCTCCCACAGAGTTGGCCTCCTCAGGGTGCCATCAGCCAAACAATATCGGCTGGCAGCCCCCAGGGGGAGGGCTTTCTCTGTCAGAGCGCCGACCCTCTGGAATAGTCTGCCCACCGAGCTCAGGATGGCCCCTGACCTCCTCTCCTTTCGCCGTGGACTAAAGACATGGCTGTTCCAGCAATAATCTGATCGAGGGCTTGTATAATTTTATAATTTTAATATGGTTTTAATGGGGGTTTTAATTTTATTTTAATTTCTACACTGTGATTTGTATTGATGATTGTTGTATGTAAGCCGCCCTGAGTCCTTTGGGAGAATG
This sequence comes from Pituophis catenifer annectens, assembly GCF_029215685.1. Lineage (NCBI taxonomy): Eukaryota > Metazoa > Chordata > Lepidosauria > Squamata > Colubridae > Pituophis > Pituophis catenifer. The sequence continues at coordinate 20,439,412 of NW_027256884.1, read as the reverse complement.
GCGGCATATAAATCACTATTATTATTATTATTATTATTATTATTATTATTATTATTATTATTAGTTAATCTTTAGTGAGATTCACAGCCTTTGAGGCTGGTTAATAGCTCAGCAGCTCAAGTCCTAACCAAGGACCTAGGAACTGTTAAGGTATCGTCGGAGGATGTAAGCTGTTCCGAGTAAGGTAGTTTTTTGTAGAGTCAAAATGTTCAAGTCTGGCAAATTTAGAATTTCTAAATAGCGGGGTAGCCCTTTGGGTATTGCTCCAAGGGCTCCAATTACAATCGGGACAACACACGATTTCTTTTTCCATAGTCGCTCAACTTCAATTTGCAAATCGCGGTACTTTGTGATTTTTTCTTGCTGCTTATCTTCAATCCGTGCATCACCAGGTATTGCAATGTCAATGAACCATACTTTTTTCTTTTCAACTATTGTTATGTCAGGTGTGTTGTGGACCAAGTGCCTGTCAGTCTGAATCCTAAAGTCCCACAAGATCTTGAGTTGTTGTTGTTGTTGTTGTTGTTGTTGTTGTTGTTGTTATTATTATTATTATTATTATTATTATTATTATTATTATTTATGATGGTTCCAGCATCCCAGGGTCAGGTCATCATCTTTTGCGACGTTCTGACAAGTAAAATCAAAGGGGAAGCCAGATTCACTTAGCAACCATGTTACTAATTTAACAATTGCAGTGATTCACTTAACAAACGTGGCAAGAAAAGTCGTTAAATGGGACAAAACTCACTTAACTAATTTTTTCACTTAGGAACATCAATTCTGGGCTGAATTCGTAAGTCAAAAACTACCTGTATTTCAGGGGTCAAATGCTCCCGGTTCAGACCGGATCACTCGATCCGGTAGCAATGGAGGCGGATGGTTTGGAGAACTGGTAGCAAAAATCCCTGCCCCACTCCCCTCATGCCCAGATGAGCCACACAATCATCAGAGGCTTTTTTTTTTTTTTTGGTTATTTTTAAAAGCATTTTTTCTACAACCTCTTCGGCTGAAAAAATGCTTTTAAAAGTAAAAAAAAAAGCCTCTGATGATCACGCGGCTCAGCTGGGATCGTCAGAGGCTTTTAAAAGCATTTTTTTACAACCTCTGAAGAGGTTGTAGAAAAAATGCTTTTAAAAGCCTCTGACGATCCCAGTTGAGTTGCCTGATCAGCAGAGGCTTTTTGTCTTTTAAATACCTCTGACGATCCAAGCTGAGTTGCCTGATCATCAGAGGCTTTTAAAAAAAAAAGTCTCTGCCGATCAGGCGACTCAGCTGGGATCATCAGAGCCTTTTGAAAGCATTTTTTCTACAACCTCTTCATCAAAGAGGTTGTAGAAAAAATGGTTTTAAAAGTAAAAAAAAAAATTGGCCACGCCCACCCAGTCACATTGCCCCCTCCGCCCACAGAACTGGTAGTAACAAATTTTAGATTTAGATTTTCCACCTAGAACATTCAATCCATGTGTCAATCAACCTTAAACATTTTTGGGAAGGGCACTTGAGAGCCATTTCAAAGAGTTCACACACGGTGAACATTTGAGTTTAAGAAACATGTGACATATAAATAATTACATATCATCCCTGCACATCTTTTTTTTTTTTGTGTGTGTGTGTGTGTGTGGTTTCAGTACTTAGAAATGTCTAAATGTATTATTGTCAGGAACTGCATGTTACTTCTTGCAATTTTATCCTACTTATGTGAAGCTGCTGGTGGAAAATAGCTCTGCATATCCTCAAAAGCTCTTGCTTTATTATTATTGTAAAAAAATAAATAAAAAAAAATCTCCCAATTGGCCTAAAACCAATTATAGAGATAAGGCTCTGTGATCCCTTGTTCACCTCCTGCACTCGATTATATCTGATCCATCTATTTCAACAAAGAAACAAACAAATTTCTGTTTCAAGTCACATTTTTGCAAATGAGAAAACGGAGGCATTGGCTGGTGTAAAGCTATGTGCTATGTATTAGTGCTGCACGTTCCACATTGAACTTGAAAAATCAAACTAATGTTGCAATATTCAAAAGGATTTTGTTTCAGTGGATTTATTTTTTCCTACCCTCACATGGTGGAGACACCGAAATTTATCTTTCTTCTGTCTCCAAAGACAGCAATGAAATATTCCAATCTTTTTCTATCATTTTCATTCATGTCTTCTGCCTGATGCCCCAATGTTTTTTTTCCACCAGGTTATGAGCTTCTTCACTGGACAGGGGAAGAAATGTGCAGATTTCCTGCATAGATTAGAGATTAACTTGTGAAGTGGACTTTCATAAACCATAAAAGGATTTGTATTGACAGTATTGAAGAAACCATTCTGAATAGTTATGTTCCAGTCACCTTTGACTCCCATTGTTGTGGCCCATAAGCAGCCTGTGCAGCTAGTAGCTAAATCAGACAGCAAGGAGGCTGGTGTGGTGTTGCACCAGCAGCCTGTGCAGCTGGCACTCAAGTTGGACAATGAGGAGTCTGGAGAAGATGTGGTGCCAGAGGCGGGGATTCAGCCAGGGCCTTCAGAACCTCCAGAAGCTCCCTTAAGTGAAGAGAGGAGGAGCCTCTTCTCGATACACAGGCGCGCAGAGATGCCAAAAGGCAGGAGTGGCTCCTCAGGAGGAGGTCTCCTTGAGAGTAAGGCTTGGGGCTAATTGGCCACTCCCTTAGCCTATTTAAGGAGGAACGCCGACTGAAGCAATTTGCAGGAAATAACTTAGTTCACATACCTTTGTGTCTTGTCTTGCTTATCTTATCAGCTTCCTGCAAATTGCTTCTGGGCATTCTGCCAACCATAGTAAGCTTTCAGTTATTATTCTTTGAATTCTTGGTGGCTGTTAATGCAATTAATTAACAGCCATTGTTAAAAAAGACTGGTTTATTCAGTAAACTAAGGTTTGAATGGACTTTTGTGTGTGCTGCATTATTTGGGGTCTGTAGCTGGGGCAGAACAGCCATCCACTCCTATTAGAGCTGTCTGCTTTTCACTTATAGAATACAACCTGCTTATATTCTTTGCTTTATAATCCCCAGGTCTGAAAGGAAGCTAAATAATTTGCTTTCTTCTGGTTGAATCCCAAATGGTGTCAGAATTAAGTAGCAAACAGGGCAATTAATATTGGTCTTGGTCTTACTCCCAAAACTTTCCATGGGGAAGGTTCCCTTTGCATAACAGAATAACAGAGTTGGAAAGGAGCTTTGAGATCTTCAAATCCAATTGCCTGCTCAGGCAGGAAATCTTATACTATTTAAGACAAATGGTTGTGCAAACTCTTCTTAAAAACCTCCAGTATTGGAGCACCCACAACTTCTGGAGGCAAGTTGTTCCACTGATTAATTGTTCTAATTGTCAGGAAATTTTTCATTAGTTCTAGGTTAGTCATCTCCTTGATTAATTTCCATCCATTGCTTCTTGCCCTGCCTTCAGGTCCTTTGGAGAATAGGTTGACTCAGGGATGGGCTTCAAATATTTTAGCAACGTGTTCTCTGCCTGGTTGCTGGGTGGGCATGGTCATGGTGGGTGTGCCCTAGTCAGCCTCCTGCACGGCAGGTGGGCATTTTCACCCTCCCCAGGTTTTGGAGGCTCTCTGGAGGCCGGAAACGGGCCTTCCGGAATTTCCAGGAGGCCTGTTTTTCACCCTCCCTGAGCCTCCACACAGGCCCTGTATGTACCTGGCATCCAAAACAGGCTGTGTAGTGACTCCTGGGAGGGGCAGAGCAGGGTGGGCAGGGCAGGGTCAGCCAGGAGTGGGATTTGGAGGTTCACTGAACTGTGCAGAAACTTTGCTAGAGGATCGCCCGAACCCGGGCAGACCTGGAGCAGCCCATCCCTGGGTTAACTTCATCTTCTTCGTAGCAGCCCGCTTAGATATTGAATACTGCTATTGTGTCACCCCTAGTCCTTTGTACAGCCATCAAACTCTTTTTGAGATACCAAGGAACAGTATGTAGCCTGGAGGCCATGCACTGCTGCTGGGAAAATGAGAATGATTCCCTTGGTTTCCATTTCCCATCTTCTCAGTAAATCCTTGTCACTTGATATCCACTTTGCATTTCTTTTCAGCTCATCAAAAACTGCTACCTTTCCTTTCACCACTCTATTAATCCTCCATCCTATACATTCTCTCCCACAGAATCAACTGTAAGAAAGTTAGCACCCACCCATCTTCTAGAAGAATGAAATATTCTAGGAAATATTAAAAAAGGCAGAATATTATATTTTCCTGGATGAGAAAAGGAGAAACATGTTTTTAAAGACAAAGCAGCTCCCTGCTGCTCCCTGCCCATCACTTCAACTCCAGGGTGATGGGATTAAGACCTTCACCCTCAAAACATGTTAGGATTAGCTTCATTACCTCATCACCCAGCAAGATTCAACCAAGCCTGGGATTCAAGACAACCTAAAAAGTTACCCCTGCATGGCCCCATGGGATTCTGACCACCAATCAGAATACATTTCTTACACAGGAACAGGAAGCTTCAAGGCGGGGCCCAAAAGAAGGTGTAAATCCCTCCCTCCCTCCCTCCCTCTCTCTCTCTCTCTCCCCTCCCTCCCTCCCTCCCTCCCTCCCCCCCTCTCTCTCCCATGTGCTCATTTCTCCCAACACAACCCACTTAACTTTTCCAACCCTCCTTTTTGAACCTTCCAAGCTACTGGTTCGTCCGATCCGGGCTGAACCAGTAGCAACCCACCACTGCTCTCTTGATGAAAAGCACTTTGCTTATTATTCCCCAATTTTCTTCTTTGTAGGCCTGTTTCCCTAGATGTCCTTTAATGCTGGTTAATAACAAGCTTTTGCTTTGGAGCCATTGTTGTTAACCAGCATTCAAGGACATTTAGAAAAACAGGCCTAAAAAGAAGAAAAAGTGCTTTGGAGCCTAACAATGAAAAACTATAATTGCCCCCCCCCCCCCCGTTTTACAATAATCCAGGATGAAGGGAGCATATTGAAGGTGTTTTGATAGTTAGGAGCAAGAATCTGTTCATTCAAGAATCTGCCTGATGCTAATTATTGTGAGTTGGCAGTGACAAAAATATCTAATGCTAGCTGCATTAGGACTGAGATGTTTCAAAGGTTCAAGGGAAGGTCTTAGCAGAAAGGTTTGTATGTATTAGGAACTATATATCTATGATGTGTGTGGGGGGTGGATAGAGAGAGAGATTACTTTGCACTTTTGAAATTCAGTGATGAACAGAACCCATTTATTCATATATTTCTACACTTACTGGAATTTTCCTTATCTAAGTTTCCCCTTAAAAAAAATAAAACCAAAAAAGCAATACACAATAGAAATGTTTTTTCTACATATACATCACACACACATATACACACACACACACACACACACACACACACACACACACACACACACACGTACTGTACATATACATGTATAGAACACAAGATTAACAGATTAACACAAAACCAGAATAGAATTGATTTACTCATTGACATGAACTAAATGCAGCCTGATTTGTCTTTCCTGGGTACTATATGAAGCATTTCCTTTTATATTTTCTGAATCTACTGCCAATCAGTTCTATTTCATGACCTTGCACTCTGATACAATGAAAAAATATATTTCTTTCTAACTGCTTTATGTACACCATGTTTTATAGACTTCTATCATGAGCTGCTTTAGTTGTACTCTTTTCTAAAGCAAATAGCCTCCTTCCTCAGAGGAAAGACTCTTTAACCCTGTTAGTCTTTTGATTTGTCGTGTGTGTGTGTGTGTGTGTGTGTGTGTGTGTGTCTGTGTGTGTGTATTCTGAGGTTTTCGCGGGTGTTTGTATGTAGGTCTTTGGTTATTCGGGTTTTCTCCGGCGTAGAATTGGAAGTGACTGGGCAACGTTTCGACAAAGTCTCATTCGTCATCTTCAGGCTGGTGTTTTTGGCTTCGTGCTTCTAGGAGCAATGTGTAATTGCAGCTGTTTCTTCCTTTTAACTGCCAGTGGGAGTGTGAACTGATTGGGTGGGAGCTTGGCTGTGTTCTGATTGGATTTGAGCTGGTGAGCTGCATTGCTGTTGTTTGGCTTCACGAACGTGAAGCTCAAATCCCCGTGCAACTCAGACTAACCCGAGCACAACCAAGCCCCTACCTAAACAGAACACACCCCCATCCAATCAGAGCACAGCCAACCCCCCATCCAATCAGAGCACAGCCAAGTCCCCATCCAATCAGAGCACACCCAAGCCCCCAACCAGTCAGAACACACCTCCACCCAATCACCTAAACGTTGTCCAGATGACACTGAACTTGATGACATTTCCTGAGGACAATTCAAAGGAACTTGGTAGTTTATGTTAAATATGGAGAGTCTACAGGGAGACTTGACAAAAGTTTTTAGGTTCATAAAAAAAATGCCACAGGGAGGAGAGTCAGGAACTAGTTTCCATCACCATAGTAACTAGGCCCAGAAATAATTGGTATGAGTTGCAGCTACCCATGATCCATTTAAATAAAAGCATCCTGATAATATGATCTGTATAGCAATGGAACACTGTCCTAATGATGTGTCTGGGTTTCCCATGTCTGGACGTTTTAAAAAATAGTCTAGACACCCACATGTTGAGTATGGTTTAATCCATAACCACAGACCTGTGGTCATAGTGACCGCAACAGTTTTCCAAAATGTTCAGAACACCCCTATTTTTAGAAATGGACGATTCTGGTTGGGAATAGCTTTTGTTTTCCCACCAATAAGAGTTTATGCAGCATTGTGCTTGCATCACAATTATTTGCTGTTTTCTATAGCGGCATTTGAATTTGAGTTTCAGTCACTTTGACCGCAGATCTTTGTTAACGTATATTTTTTTATATACTGTCAGGGCCAAGTTTTCCATCAAAAAGAGTGCGATTTGGTGATCCAGATTTTAAAGAAACTGTTCTAAAATGGTATGGAGAAGCAGAGAGTGATCTGAGTGAAATGGAATTGGATTGTGACAAAAATTTTGTAATGGACAATGAGGAACCCGCCATTGATTCTGACATCAGCAATGATGAAGCTCCCAATGAAATTGATGACCAGGTACAATCTACATGTGCAATAATTTATATAGCAAGAACAAATTCAAATGGTCTTCTGCACCTTTTGAAAGCAATAGATCCAGAACAGAATAGTCACAATATTGTTGTGTAATTACCTGGACTACGGCCAGCAGCTAGAAATCTCGGAAATTCACCTACTCCCCTAGAGATTTAGAAATTATTATTTTCTAAAGAAATTATTAGCACCATCATTCAGTGGACCAGTGTAAGAATTAGAGAAGAAAGATTGAAGTTCAAGGATGGAGAAACAAAAAGTGACCTATGCAATGTGGATTTGATAGAAATCAATACATTTTTTTTTTGGTTTACTGCTCTATCCAACAATTTTTAGATCCAACCATGAAAACATAGAATGTCTTTTTGTTACTGAGATCATTATGATCTCATGTCTGTAATAGTGTAGCCGAAATAGTACAATAGTGGTTAAGGGTTAATTTGTTATCTTATACATTGATTAGATGTTTCTTATATTTCAACTCCACAGTTCTATGGCTCTATGAATTTATGAGTCCATGAATATTATTAGTGATTTGGGAGTTGTTTTATGACAGTCAGGTACATGTTATGAAAGATTCTACATGCACAACTAGATGTAGGGGAACAACTGAATTTAAATCTGCATAACATGGAGTTGTTATTAATTCTAGGAGAGGACTTACAAGTTTGAAAGATGCCTCTTATATGAATCAGATTATATTTCACCTTATGAACAATGTTAATGTTAAGGACAAACATCGTACCTGTCAATGACTACTTCAGCTTCAATTACAATAATACACGAGCTCACAATAGATACAAACTCAAGGTAAACCGCTCCAAACTCGATTGCAGAAAATACGACTTCAGCAACAGAGTGGTCAATGCCTGGAATGCACTACCCGACTCTGTTGTTACATCCTCAAACCCTCACAGCTTCAACCTTAGACTGTCTACTGTTGACCTCACCCCATTCCTAAGAGGTCCATAAAGGGGGTGTGCATAAGCACACCAGCATGCCTACCGTCCCTGTCCTACTGTCCCCATTTATTGATCCCCATTTCCTGTGTTCATATCCATGTTTATACTTATTCCTATTATCTCGTACATGTTTGAATAAATGAATGAATGAATGAATGAATGAATGAATGAATGAATGAATGAATGAATGAATGTTCACAACTTGGGAGAGAAGGAGAGGGAGATATTTTGAACCTTGCATTGATACTGGATATATCAGTGCTATGAGATATTTTGTATGTGTTTTGTCTAAAAAAACCAGCAGCAGTCATTCCTGGGGGAAATGAAAAGATATATTGTAAATGCTGACCTCAAGAATTGGTTAATACAAAGTACCTTTTGTGGAATGGACCTTGAATATAATTTATAAACTTCAAATAGGTTAAGTATGCAGCATAATAACCAATGGTCCTTTTAGGAATTGCCATGGTGTCCCTAGGGACTAATTACTGGTGAATTGCTGAGAACATCCAAGGTGTTCAATATAGAATATAAAACATTATATAAGTTGCATGCACATGACTTGCAGAATTGCATCTAATCATGCACTTTACCCTGCACTTTTAGATCTTCAACATGACACATTATGCATGCCCTCCCATGGATACACCTAGCAGCTAATTTATCTTTTCCTTAGATGATGGAACAACCGGACATCAGGACTAAAACTGATCTTATTTCTTTTTTTACTCAGCCAACCAGAAATTTTAAAAGATGTCTCTGAAGTGGAATTTTAATAATTGTTGTTGAATAGGAATCATTGTACGCTGGCTAATGGGAGTTGATAGCATGTCAATCTTTAAAATGAATGAATGAATGATTTTTTTTAAAAAAAATATCTTTATTTCTTCAGCCAGCAGCCTATTCAGAAATAATTCCATGAAGAATGTTCTGTGCTATGTGAATAGGCTGTCTTTGCTCTCGGTGACTTCTACAATTTCTCTTGACCAAGGTCAAGATCAGACATCTAGCTCTGCTGCTCACTTGGGAAAGAGGCAAAAAGCTATTAAACTGTTGATTGTACTCTCAAGTTATAATATCACTATTGTCTGGGGAAGGAAAATTAGACGGAACACTATTCATTTTGACATGGCAGAATAATAATAAAAAAAAAAGAAATAGAAGCTTAAAAGAAAAACTAAAAGGAGTTTTAGACTTGATACCATATTGCTGCCCAATACAACCTTCTCAGCCGCTCTGATGACATGCTGACTATTCTTTCTTTTCTTTTCTTAAGGTCTCTGCCACCATATTGATAAAATCTGTAATAAATACTTCACCAGGGTTGCTATTGTTGTTGCCTCATTGAACTAATAAAATAGGGGGGAAAACAATAGTTTGCCCTACAGCAATTCATTTGATCTCCACCCCTAAAAGAAGGTAAAAGGCATATTTTACACTGCTAGTCATCACTGCTAGGGGGCACCCTAACCCTTCTCACTGAAGTGGTATCTCTTTATCTACTTGCATTTGCACTACTGGTGGGATTCAAATTTTTTTTAATACTGGTTCTGTGGGTGTGGCTTGGTGGGCATAGCATGGCTTGGTGGGCGTGGCAGGGGAAGGATACTGTAAAATCTCCATTCCCACCCCACTCCAGGGGAAGGTTACTGCAAAATCCCCAAATCCTCCTGATCAACTGGGACTCGGGAGGCAGAGAATAGATGGGGGCAGGCTCAGTCAGAGGTGGTATTTACCGGTTCTCTGAACTACTCAAAATTTCTGCTACGGGTTCTCCAGAACTGGTCAGAACCTGCTGAATACCACCTCTGATTTGCACGCTTTTGAACTGCTAGGTTGGCAGGAGCTGGGACGAGGACAAGAGCTCACCCCATCGCATGGCACTTGCGTGTCAAACCTGGGCTGCCAGATTTCCAGCCAACAAACCCATCATCTTAACCACTGCCCCCAAAAGATGATAGATCAACATGAAAAAAATTAACATAAAAAAGTCATTTACTGAAATGGGAAGAAATTATATCTGTTCTTTTTACTCTATGCATTTTTGTTACCTCTAGTAGTAATAAAAAGGAGAAAAATCTGAATCAGATTTGTTTTTCACCAGAGGCAGGATTGCCAATGTCTTGCAACTGCATTGGACAGGGTATGTAGACAATTAAGTTCATGCAGAGCAACTGGCATGATTGTTAAAAATTTACTACTGATCTACTAATAGCAGGAAAGGAAAGAGCACCCAATAGCATCACCAAGACAATAGTTTTGAGAATTTTCAAATATGAAACTGAGCTTGTACTCCTACCTCATGGACAGCAAGAATCTCTTAGGTTCAGGATTTGTGTGTGTGAGAGTGTGAGTGAGTGTGTGTGTGTGTTTTCATTCTACTGATATCTTCAGGGATCATCAATTTCTTTTCAGACACCAGGCCCCATTGTATAATCTTGCACAAGGGAAAATAAAAATAATTTAAAAATGAAATTGCTTATATTTTCTGAAATGGCTAAATCTCACCCCTGAGATCTGATGGTATTTCAGGCAAGAACAATAAGATATTGAAAGCTTTGGGCTATTTTTTTTTTAAAAGTGAATTGTGATATTGGCCTTTTCCAAAAATGTTGTTTTGGATTTTTCCTCAAAGGGACACTACATTCCCAACTTCTTGTTTATTTTATTGTGGTCCCTTTGTCTTAGACAGCATCTGAGCATTGATAGCATTAAAATAGCTTGACCAATAAACGCCATAGGTTTCACCTACATAAACCTTCTCCCTCTCCCTCCCTCTCCCCCCTTTCTCTTTTTCCCCCTCTCTCTCTTTCCCCCTGTCATGCCCCCATTGGAGCCAGAATTCGTTGGAGAGGATGAACCGAAGCTGTGGCCAACGGAAACTGAGGCGGGGGCGGCGGCTTCGTTTTCTTTGGAGGAATGGGGGGAGGAGCAGGATGGGGCAGCCCCTGGCACCTCAGGCTTCAGATGACTTGTCAGCAGGAGGAATGGGGGCAGGATGACTGAGAGAAGGCAGGAAGTGGACTTGAAGAGCTCAAGTGATGAGCAGGGATCTTCCCCTCCTGATCCCCGAGCACAGAGTGGAAAGGAGATGGGAACAGCCAGGCCAACCTGATGACTTGCAAGGAGAGTGCTTCACCCCTCTTCACAAGGCACACCTGGGACTAAGACTTAAGGAGATGCTGTGGGGAGGGACGTTTGTTGGGAACAAACACTTAATTCATGGAGTTTTGGGGGCTATTGCTGATGTTTGGATTTTCCTGGACTTCTTGCTTTATTCCTTGCTTCCTTGACTAATGGCCTTGTTCCTTTGCTTCCTAAAACCATTGCCTTGTTCCTTTGCTTATTCCCTTCCCCCACTGGATTTCTTGCTTTGCAGCCGTTGTGCTAACAGCATTTTGCTGGACTACTTGCAACCAGAGACTGCTGGAGGTGTATGTATGTGTGTGTGTGTGTGTGTGGTGTGTGTGTGTGTGTGTGTAAGAGAGAGAGAGAGAGAGAGAGAGAGAGAGAGAGAGAGAGAGAGAGAGAGAGAGAGAGAGAGAGAGAGAGAGAGAGAGAGAGAGAGAGAGAGAGAGAGAGCACTTTGCTCTGAGACTTGCCATAAACATGGGAGCATTTGGGGGAAAGTTGGAGCAATAAAGGCGCGGTTTGAACTATCAGCTGTGTTGCTTCCATGCCTTGCCCTGGGTCATCACACACCCCTCTCTTCCCCCCACCTCTCGTGTGTGCATATGTTTGGAGTTTGCATTTTAATAGGACCTGCATTCTGCAAGATCAAGCCCTTTGTGTACAGCCAATCAATCCACTTCACCAAATGTGCAGCAGAAGTCATGCATATTTATTTACTTAAAAGTAATAAATATTGTGAGCTCATTCCCATGCAGGTATGCCCAGAATTAATTAACAAGCTATGGTTATTGAGTACCAGAACTCTACATTACCCTAACATGCCATTGAACGCCATTGAAAATTTAGCAATTGTTGATGTGATAAGAATTCGGAGGAACTTAGTGCTCCTGCTTAAGTTTAAAAGAGCAAAATACAGATGATGAGGTAGAAGGTAATGTACTCAACGGACTTAATGGGTACAAATGGTTTGCTCTGAATAACCTTTAAAAAAGCTCCTTTAAAGTCAGTTTCTGGTGACATTAAGGACAGAATCATGTACTATTTCTTAGCAACAATACCTTTGTGGTTTGTCATGCAACTCCAACATGTATTTTTCTTATTTCTCAGTCTAGCCATAGCCATAGCCATAGCCATAGCCATAGCCATAGCCATAGCCATAGCCATAGCCATAGCCATAGCCATGGAATAGAATAGAATAGAATAGAATAGAATAGAATAGAATAGAATAGAATAGAATAGAATAGAATAGAATAGAATAGAATAGAATAGAATAGAATAGAACAGATCTGGAATCCGAAAAGTACCTTGGAGGTCTTCTAGTCCAGCCCCCTGTTCAAGCAGGAGATCCTATACCATTTCAGATAAGTGGGTGTCCAGTCTTTTCTTTAAAGCCTCCAATGATGGAGCACCCACAACTTCTGTAGGCAAGCTGTTCCACTGGTTAATTGTCCTCACTGTTAGGAAGTTTTTCTTCATTTCCTGATGTTTCTTGCGTAAACTAGGCCAATCATGGTTAGTTTGTTAAGTTCAGGCAAGACTGGCTGTGCAGCAGTGAATAGTTTTACATGTTTTAAACGATAGCTTGTTGAATGTTTCAGATTTGCCCTTTCCAAGATAAACATAGGTCAAGAAACAGACAAGGCAAGGATTCCAGAAATACTCTTTATTGTACAAACCAACAGAATCTTGAAAGCCTACCCAATTTCTTACCCATATTAAGCAAAATCAAATCCTTTTTTTCTCAAGGCTATCTACTTTGTTCTTCTGAACCTAACCCCTTCTTTCATGGCTAGTTCATTTCTTACTTATTTCCAAGGGGAGCTTGATTTTTTTTCACAACCTCTGACCAAGCAAAAAACTTATGGTGGGCTGGCTGGAGATAAGCAAATTAAGCCAAGGCAATGTTTCAGGCTTGCACTTCTTATTTCGTTCTTTTACTTAACAGGATAACAGACTTGGAAGGGACCTTGAAGTTTCCTAATCCAACCCCCTGCTCAGTCAGGAGACTGTTTCAGACAAATGGTTGTCCAATCTCTTCTTCTCTTCTTGAAAACCTCCAGTGATGGAACATCAACAGCTTCTGAAGGGAAGTAATTCCACTGATTGATTGTTCTAACTGTGAGGAAATTTCTACTTATTTCTAGGTTGGGTCTATCGATTAGTTTCCATCCATTGTTTCTTGTTTTGCCTTCAGGTGCTTTAAGAATAGGTTGAGCACCTCTTCTTTGTGGCAGTCCCTCAAATATTGGAAGGCTGCTATTATGTCACCCCTAGCCCGTCTTTTCATTAAACTAGACATACCAATTTCTGCAAACTTTGTTCATATGCTTTAGCGTCCAATCTCCTAATAATCCTTGTTGCTCTTGTCTGCACTCTTTCTCAACCTTTTAATACTGTGGTGACCAAAACTGGATGCAATATTCTAAATGAGATCTTAATAAGGCATTATGATACTTGTATGATACTTATATGATCTTGATTCTACCCCTCTGTTAATGCAATGTAGTATTGCATTGGCTTTTTTGGCTGTTGTTGCACACTGCTGGCTCATATTTAAGTGATTGTCCACTAGGACTCCAAGATCCCTCTCACAGTTACTGCTGTTGAGCCAGGTTCCACCTCTTCTATATCTGTACATTTGGTGTTTTCTTGCCTAAGTGTAAAACCTTACTTTCCTCACCATTGAATTTCATTTTGTTAGATAGGTAAAGATAGATAAAGGATTTCAGGAGTGGATGAATTATAACAAATAAATAAACAATATAGGAAATTCACTAATGTTCCTGACAGAAATGAAATTATCAAGTAACAAATTGAGGTGCTGCCGCTGAAAAAAAGATCCTACCTTTCTAAAAATTTACTTGAGCTACTTAGACCTGTCCTGATTTGTAGGAAACTTCTTTTCCTTTCTGATTAATTAGTCAACCTTCATTCCAATTGTCCTCTAGAAGTAATGAGCAGTTGCTGTTTTATGACTGTGTGGCAATTCAGAGAAATTCTATTCCAGAATCTAACAAGAACATAAGGATATATTTTGCTAGGCATGAATTGCAAAACTTTTAAGAATTTGAACATGAACTGATGTGCATAATACTTACTTAAAAATAACCGTTCACAAGATCCATTTGCTGAAATAAAAAGGAATTGGTAGGTATTGGCCATTAGTCTAAAGTGATCCCTGTTTGTATCATGGTTTACATTGTTAGAGCAAAATTCTGTTTCATTCTGTGGATGTTCTTAAGAACAAAAAAATAATTTTTAAAATTCATACAGTATGTATTTATAAATGACCCAATTGTAAACAATCCATTTTACAAAAAAGAATGGCTCAATAATCATTTAGTCAAAAAATTATTTCAAGTGAACTTGCTGCCAGACATCAATAATTCCATGCCTGTTCTTATCACAATAGATCCATTTCACTTCAAAAAAAGTCCATAATTCATTTGGCTCATTTCCATAATCCCAATTCACATTCAAGTTTCTATGAATAATACAGACAAATTAAAAAGCTTGTGGTTTGTTTCTACCTCAATAGGGCTAATTGTATACAAATTGCTCACACAGGCTCAGAAATCTTTCCGTTGCATCCTGAAAGCCATGCTGGCACGCCCTATGGGATATATATATTTCATCTATGAGCTTTGTTTTGTTCCCTTATCTCTCCTGTTCTTTTTTTCATTACCACTTCACCATCTTCAGAGCCATAGGGAGAGTCAAAGTGTATGGTTAAAAATTACTTTTTACCTCACATCTAGTAGTGTCTTTGTCTTCGTAGGAAATTGTCCTAAACTCTAGAGAGGAGTAAGTCAATTCAGAAATTCATTTTAATGGTTTGTGATATATCAGTTAATTGGATCACAGGTGGTAGGCCTGCTTATTGCATGGCACTATCTTGATGCCATTCTAAAATGTATAGTCTTTCTGAACATAGAATGTAAAAGCGGAAATGAGCAAAAGAAATGTACAGTATGTATATATATCAGTGAGCCACACCCACTTCTCAGATATCCTCCCTGTAAAGGTACAATGTGTGGCTCACTGATGACGCCTTAAAAGGCAGAAATAGCTATCTGAGTCTCCCAGAGAGCAACACAGATTTGCAGTTTGTCAGCAGAAAAAAGGCCCAGAAACTTGTGAATGAGATTTCACAGAACCAGGGCTGTAGAACAACTTAGTTTACGTAGGTAAAACCTGGCTAGAAAGAATATGCACTTAAAAGCCTACAAAATATATTTCTAAAAGTGCCTAATGTCTTGATGACTCTAAATGCCATACAAATTGGAAACCAGAAGAAAGAGAAATTAGAAGAAAAAATACTTCATCTTGTAAAACAAATATAAGAGACCTTCAAAAGGGAGCAACTTATCCCAGCCTGGAAAAGAACCAGGTCTTCAAAGTTCATTTCAAGAAATGGAAGTAGGGGCCATTCAAATTTCTGGGGCATGCTGTCCCATGGTGTGGGCATTGTGAGAGAACAGGACTGTTTTCAGGATTCCATTAGATGTCATGGTTTAATGTATGAGATCTGGAGCATGCCAGTTCTGCCTGAAATTAAAGGTAGAGAGAGACTGTCTAACAACTGACTAGAATCTATGGCATATATGACTTTGTAGACCTTGCATTGAACCCAGAGGCATCTGGCAATCCATGCAGTTCCCAAAGAACCAGAGTTATGTGGGTCTAATAAAGGCATGTCTACACAAACTCACTTCACTGAATTCTGAACCAAATGAAGCTTTTGAGTGGTCTTTAGAAATATCCCCATGCAGAGTATATTACAGCAGTCCACATGCGAGGGGACCAGTGGTGGAATTCAATTTTTTTTTACTACCGGTTCTGTGGGCGTGGCTTGGTGGGCATGGTGTGGCTTGGTGGGCATGGCGTGGCTTGGTGGGCGTGGCAGGGGAAGGATACTGCAAAATCTCCATTCCCACCCCACTCCAGGGGAAGGATACTGCAAAATCTCCATTCCCACCCCACTCTGGGGCAAGCCAGAGGTGGTATTTGCTGGTTCTCTGAACTACTCAAAATTTCTGCTACCGGTTCTCCAGAACCTGTCAGAACCTGTTGAATAGCACCCCTGGAGGGGACCAAGACATGAGTGATTGTGATTGTGAGAAGGTTTTGCTGATACAGGAACAAATGCAATTGGTACACAGGATGAATTTGTGCAAAACTTTCCTGTTTACAGATGTCACCTGCTCTTCAAGCAGGAGCCATCAATCCTGCAATCATTTCTATCTGAGAGAGAGTGCCATCCTACTCCTCATTTTTAAAAATCCCTACAACCACAACCCCTAGGTGTTACTAGGATTAGTTTAAATGCTCCTTTCTGTCCAAACCCTCACAATTTAAACACTGGGAAAAGACTTCCACAGCAACATTTAATCATTCAATGAATGAAAAAAACAAAACACACCTTAACATAACCAGCATGTTGATGGTATGTGATTCCCCAGCCTACTGATGACCTCATTCACTGTATATCTTAAACAGAAGGGGCAAGAAGGTCAATAGTGCGATGGCCCACTGTTGAGGGACTTCAGACTTGATCTTTCCTTCAGAAACAACAACTGAAACCAACCAGAGAAAGGAGAGGAATCACCAATGCACCATGTCTCTCACTTCCAATCACATTGTTGTCCAGAAGAATATCATAATCGATGGTATCAAAAGCCTCTGAGAAATTAAAGACTGCAGGATAGTTGCACCACACTGTCTCAGCTATGCTAGCTCATTAAGTCAATCAATATCACTTCAGTTAAACTATGTCTTTAATCAGACCGAGCAAGAACGTCTTTCCTGTCATGGTACCTGCCTTCTGTGTATACTTCTCATCCTGATGATATTCCAGAATCTTTGAAAATTGGCTATTCCCCCAGCCTTTGGGGTAATAATTGGGAAACCCAAGTTGGTTCATCTCCATCACCCCAGTATAGCTAGCCAGCTAAAATCTTCCTCCAGAGATATCCATACAGTAGGCCTGCTGCTCTAACTTTGTGGTAACTCAGGACTTTCTGCCAGAGTTCACTCCAATACCAACACTGTCATGCTAATTTCAACCATCATTTCCATTGTCTTCACAATTCCCAAACATTAACAGACATTATATTCCTCACCTCTCCCATTCAGTAATAGAAACCAACCTTCAATCCCCACTGCATGTTATCCTGAAAAACATCTAATTCTATATTTTGAGATCCAGTTTGGTCTAATAATTAAGGCTAGTAATTGGGAGGCTGTGATCTTGCCTTTGGCACAAATCCTACTGAGTGATCTTGAACCAGTTACTCTCTCAGCCCTAAGAAACAGGTAACGGCAAACATCATCCAATATTTTGTCAAGAAAACTGCAGAGACCTGTCCAGGCACTCCTCAGGAGTCAACATGGACTCAAAGGCACATGCATGCGCACCAATAACTCTTATATTTCATTTATTATCTGCTCACCTTTCCATTAGAAAATCAACAGTGTTGCAGAATGCTGAAGTTCATTCTTGTCCCTTGTAATCAAATACCAAGAAATGAATATTGTGTACCTCCACATTACCAGCAGTGACAACATACTGCTGGAGGCTTTCACAAGAACCTTTTGTAGGTACCACAACACAGTAAGAATGGCAATGTGTGATTGAAATCAATTCAATTTGTAACCAGAGTTATGCACCAGTAACACAGATACTTTCTAGATGCTGGACTACAATCTCCATAATCCCCAAATCTCTGGAATTACGTGTGCTATCATTCAACAGATCTGAAAGCTACCTACTTGGAAAAGCCTGTATTAGAAACACCATTCCTAGAGTTCCATCTGCAGTTTTGGGAATGTGAAAATATGGTTAGGATCCACCTGCTAGTTTTTACAATTTTATGATTCAGAAAACACAAATGTTATAGAAGTGGTAAATGACTCTTATTTTCTCCAACATTGTTGTGATTTACATTTTGAAAACAGTTAATTGAATCAGGATGATAGTTTTTTTTTTTTTTTTTTCAAACTGAACTTGAAACTCTTCTTCTTTTCCTCATTAGTGCAGTGGTTAAAGTGCATTATTGCAGGCAAACTCTGCCCATTGCCAATAGTTCAATCCTGACTGGGTTCAAGGTTGACTCAGCCTTCCATCCTTCTGAGGTTAGTAAAATGAGGTCCCAGATTGTTGGGGGCAATATGCAAATAATACTTACCTTCCTTGTAAATTGCCTGGAGAGTGGGGGGTATGTACGTCCAAATGCTATTGCTGTTTTGCTCCTCATATGCTGGAAACGCAGCTCTAAAAGATCATCTGGTTATCAGGAACCACAGCCATTCAGGGGTGCCAAGATGTACAATGTGTGTTGTGGGGTGAAATTGCAATGCATGTGTGAAAACCTCCCACCTGACCCTTTTGGATTCTCTCCAAGTTCTGAATTCATTTAGCTGAAATAGAAATTCAGTATTCATGCTGTGTTAATTGGTTCCGTTAAGAAACTCATTAAAGGATGTCTCAACACTTCTTTTTCTCTAACGGCCTGAAATGAACAAACATCAGGATAAAGAGTACAAGATACTCGAATGTTTATCTGGGAATCCTTCCTGATATTTCCCAGTTGTAAGAATGATGCTCATCTGGCTGGAAAGAATAAGAGACACGAGGTGACTGTATAGTCTAGAAAATATTGCTTTAAGCATTTAAGAATTCTCACAATTACACTTCTGTGGAAATATTAGGTTCACCTCGGTAATGCTTCTCTTCCTTGCCACATCATTTTATGTGGAGGATGCGATTCTGTTTTCTCCAATGTGGCAAGAAAAAGACCTGAGCCTCATCAACAAGGCATTTCATGTATTCATTCTTTCAGCAGTTCAAATACCCCAAAGAAGTGGGTTGATTGTAAGTGGAAGCAGCAAGAAGATGGCTTCCAACAGGGCAGTGTGTGCCTAGAAGCCTCATCCAGCTTCTGCAAGTACTGAAGGAGGCCTCAGAAAGTAAGGCAAAATGAACTCAGCCACTTAACTTTTCGAATTGAGGAAAATTTGCAAAGCAACTTTAAAGGAGCAGCTGCCACAAACATTTATCAAAGCAAAGAGTCCCTTTGAAGTTTTGCAGATGAAACACCTACCATCCTCACCATCCTATTGTAGTATTTATTCAGCCAATTCTATTACTGGTCTTGTGAACACAGGGGTTGTGTGCAGTGGTGGGATTCAAATAATTTAACAACCGGTTCCCTGCCCTAATGACCAGCTGGGTGGGCGTGGCCATGGTGGGCGTGGCCATGGTGTGCGACAGGCAGTACTCGGCCTCCTGCACCCTCCTGGGAGCAAAAACGGGCCACGGGGGGGGCATGCCCCATTTTGGGCCTAAGAGGCCTCCCTGAAGCCTCTTGGGAGTGAAAACGGGCCATGGGGGGACACACTACACATCCCCATGCCCTGTTTTGGGCCGAGGAGGCCTCCCTGCACTTACCTGGGAGCCAAAATGGGGCCCATGGGGACTCCTAGAATGGGCGGGGCGGGAAGGGGCAGGACCAGCCAGCAACTTAACTACAGTTCAGAACTGGCCCGAACCGGCTGACTCTCACCACTGGTTGTGTGCTTGCTGTAGAAGTGTAGAAGTGCCTCTATGAACTTTTGAAGGAATCATTCAATTCTAAAGAGAGCTGATTAAATCACTCCTTTGAATCAGGCAGCTGAATCAAATCTCCAAGGCACTTGAGCTGAATTCAGTTTGCTTCAGACAAATTTAAGAAATAAAGATTATTATTTGCTGTTTGGTTTTGCAAAGTCTCCAACATAGATACAACTGTCCTTCCATGTATGATAACCGCGGGTAGTTACTCAACTATGAGAGGTTCTGCAGAAATGTAGGGTTGCCATTTTTACGCATATGTCTGCCTATCAGTTGTTCAGTTCAAGAAAGCTGCTGCAGAAACAAACCTACCAGCAACCTTGGTTCCTGTTTATTACTATGGAGACAAACATCTTCCTCTACTATAGAATTTTGAGAAACCAACAACGATGGAAGTTTATGTCACAATGAGACTAGTCCTTGGCATTTTTCTGCTTCAGCTAACTTAAAGTCTTAAAAAAGGTATGGAAAATGACACAGCTAAAAAGCAAGTGGTTAGAGTATGGAAATGTGGATTCACATTTTTTTAAGTTCTTGCTGCTAGAAACCTTGATGTCAAATTATAGATGGTTTTGCCATTTGACATCCTGTAACACCATTATCAGAAAAGGCTATCTTTGCCTATCAATCTACCAGCCCAGAGAAGTACCATATTTTTCAGAGTATAAGAAGCACCTTTTTCCCCAAATTAAGAGGGTGAAAATCTGGGTGCATCTTATACTCCGAATGTAGCCCCGCCCAGCTTCTCAAATGGAAGTTTCAGAGGCTGAAAAAAGCAGCAGAAACGAAGCTTCAGAAAAGAAGCCCCCAAACAGAGCTTCAGAGGCTTTTTTTCTGAATCTCTGTTTCGGAGGCTTTCAGAGGCAGGAAAAAGTTTTTTCTGAAACTGAGTTTCAGAAATTTCAGAGGCGCAAAAAAAAAAAAAAAGCAAGGCACAGAGCTCACAACCAAGGAACCTGTTGCAAAAATTCACCTCTGGGAACAGCTGATTGGGGGTATTCCAGAAGCTGATCCACCTGCCAATCAGCTTTTTTCTTATTTTCCTCCCCAAAAACTAAGGTGCGTCTTATACTCCGGTGCGTCTTATACTCAAAAAATACAGTAAATAGTCAAAGGAAGTAGGATGTTTACTCCATCTTTAATCACAGATTACTTTCTAAACAGTTTTTATAGTATTTTATTTTAAAGTAGGGTGCCTTCTGTGTTGATTTATAAAACCAATTTAGGAGTTGCTGTACTATCCTTTCCTTATCTGTGTAATCATGTGATGAAAATATGGACATGATTAAGGTGAAACCTACTGGGACCAATTTCTTTTCTTCGCTGCCTTGTCTTAGCTATTTTCATTTCATCCTGTAAAATAAGCAAGCAGTTTCAGGCATTTTGATGCTTGCCCGTTACAGCCCTTTGGAACAAAATTCATGAATTCATTTAAAGGAAATTCTGTTGCTTTCACTTTATGAATCACAACTCTGAATCAAAGCTTCCTGTGTTTACATTTGGAATATGAATCAAATCTTGTCTGAGTCTCCAGATACCCTAGCAACTCTATGTTTGGGGTGAAATCCAGCAGGTTCTGACAGGTTCTAAAGAACCAGTAATGGAAATTTTGAGTAGTTCGGAGAACCGGAAAATGTCACCTCTGGCTGGCCCCAGAATGGGGTGGGAATGGAGATTTTGCAATATCCCTCCTCCAGGAGTGGGGAGTGAATGGGGATTTTGCAGTATCCTTCCCCTGCCACACCCACCAAGCCATGCCCACCAAGACACACCACACTCACTAAGACACGCCCACGGAACTAGTAGTAAAAAAAAATTTGATTTCACCACTGGTTTGGAGGCTTCCTTTATAAACATATAATTGGTGGGAACAGAGGTTGTGTTCAACTTAATCCCACCATCTAAACTGTTTTTAACTATTACAATGGTATTCTAAAAAGGCAAGGGCTATTTTGCAATCTGTTTTGTGCATCTAATTGGCTCCTTTGCACATTGCATTGTCCATAAATCCTCCAGAAATTTGGGGATGATTCTCTTGTGAAATCAAGATTGTTTTTTTAAGGTTCAGGTTAGCAGCTATTCTCACCTAAGGCATCAGAATAGTTTCCTCTTGTTCCACCACTTTGCCACTGAATGATAAAGTATGTTTCAGCCAAGTATTTTATAACTATGTGAGCAGAGCAAAATCGTCTCAGTCATTCATGCCTTTTCCCTCGTCTGGGAAAAGGTTTCTTAGGTATACTTAAGGATGCTTGAGGAGCTCCATTACACACAAAAAGCAATGTGAAAGAAAAAGTGTTTCCTACACTTTCTGAGTAGATAACCAAGGATTTTGAATGGGATCCTAAAGAGAGAGAGCAAGGCCTGAAGCTTACCTAGTAGAACTCTTGAAGTGTAATGTAATCAGTTATCTATTAATTATTATAACCTGAGGTCACACAGTGACCTTCTGATCTCTTTGCTCATGGTATTACTGTATTATCCATGTGCCTTTCCATCCATCGATCCATCCATCGATCCATCCATCCACAGGGTTTATAGCCCATTCATTTACAGCCCAGAGTATATATATGCATAATTACAGATTAAAATCAAACAAACAAAATAATCAAATCCAACACTACAGTTGTGCATTGCAAATAACTGTATAAAACCAGGAATCAATATTCAGTACAATAAATTAATTCATCCTCCAGAGCAGGGGTGTTAAAATGGCAGCCTGCAGACTGGATGAGTCACAAGCAGGCCACGCCCACCCCAGCTCCATGAATGGGAAAAATGTCATGAAGCTTCACGCGACAGCATTGTGACGCGGCGATTTTGACACCCGTGCTCCAGAGGAATAGCTATAGCAATTCAACGAACCATCTTCCTATTATCTATTAACTCCAGGACTTTGACAATAATATTTTGGGATCCAGCTATCTGTGTTTCATGTGACAGATTTTGGTTATACCCTGCTAGCGGCCAATCTTTTTCATAAGAAAATGCTAATTTTTAACAGTCATTTGTTTTTTAATCATGAGAGGGTAGTTGGCATTTATTTGAAATAAAATATTGCTTATTTTAGAGAATAAAGATAGCAAAAGCACACATTTGATTTTTTTTAAAAAAAACTGTGTCAATATTGAAAAATTGAACATTATTACTAAAGATGCTGGTATAAAAATGCCATCACCTTTCTAAATCTCATTCTTTGAAATGAAGACTGACAAGAATATTATGTCAAGCAAACAAAGGAAGTCAGAGATAAAACAGAGGAGGGACAGAAATAAATATGCACATAGTTCAAATACAAATACAAGTATTTGTTAAAGGAAATGAATCCGAGACTGGAACACGTTGTACTTTATTGCAGTATCATGACCCTCAAAGTGAGTTTCAGGCTAGTACTTTCAGATGCTTTAGGTACTAATTCAAATGTACAGATAATCCTTGACTTAGAGCCAAAATTGAGCTCAAAATTTCTGTTGTTCAGCAAGACAATTGTTAAGTGAATTTTGCCCCATTTTTACAACTTCTCTTGCCACAAGTGTTAAGTGAATCACTGAAGTTGTTAAAATGATTCTGACTTCCCCGTTGACTTTGCTTGTCAGAAGTTTCTCAAAAGGTGCTCACATGATTCCAGGATACTGCAACCGTCATAAATACGAGCCAAGTTGTCAAACATCCGACTTTTGATCACAAGGCCATGTAATGGCCCTAAGCATGAAAAGTGGCCATAAATCACTTTTTTCACTGCCCTTGTAACTTTGAATGGTCACTAAATAAAAGTTTGTAAGTAGAGGACTATCTGTGTATGTCTGCAAGATTATATGTTCTACTAAATCTGCCTCTTAAGTTTTCTCCCATGTTAACATTTAAAATGGAACTGTCCTTCCATCATAAACCGTTGAAGGTTTCTGAGCCTTTAGATCAGATTGGTTAACTTTTTAGACTGTATACCATCTTCTATAGTTTTCCTTTAAATCCCATAGAAACAATCTCTTTTGAATGAAGATTGTGTGCTTGGGATAGAGAAATAATTGAAATGATGGAACAAGTTATTTTGTATTGTCCCCTCTATGCTCACCTGGAAACATTATCTCCATTCATTACTAATCATCCTGCTCATTTTGTCTTGTTTTATCTCAAGTGTTATTATCAAGTCAATCTGATTTTACTTCATTTACCATTGTTAAGTATTGTTCTATAGTTTGTACCAGGGATGAAATTCAGCAGGATCTGACAGGTTCTGGAGAACCGGTAGCAGAAATTTTGAGTAGTTCAGAGAACCGGTAGTGGAAATTTTGAGTAGTTCAGAGAACCGGCAAATACCACCTCTGACTGGACCCAGAGTGGGGAGGGAATGGGGATTTTGCAGTATCCTTCCTCCAGGAGCGGGGAGGGAATGGGGATTTTGCAGTATCCTTTCCCTGGAGTGGGGTGGGAATGGAGATTTTGCAGTATCCTTCTCCTGCCACACCCACCAAGCCACTCCCACAGAACCGGTAGTAAAAAAATTTGAATTTCACCACTGGTTTGTACGCCATGCTATATTACCTCTTCTAATCCTTCTCATATATTTTAGGATAATTATTTTCTTCCTTTTTTTAAATCTTAATCATGATATTCTTTTTTATTTGCTGGTCTATGACTAAATAAAAATCGCTTAACGCATCCCACAGAATGTTCATGCAATAATTTCTATTAAAGCCAGCAGAGAACATTCGTATATTGTTGGACTCATGCTATTCCTAATAGAATTTCCAAATTTTGGGCATGGTGTGCAGAACATGAGAGAGATCAAAACACATTCAGTATATGTCAGAAATCACTGCAGATCTATTTTCTTTCTCTCTCTCTCATCTCTAGAGAGATGTCAACTATGCAGTGCACAGGATTGAAAAACATCAGAAAAGGCACAGTAGCATCTATTTATCTAACCTGTTTGCACAACACAGAGAACCAGTATAGAGAAATGATAAAGGAATTAAAACTGGAGGGAGGGAATGTAGATGAAACCCCCACATATCCATGTAGCTTAATAGGTGACTTTGGTCTAATTACAATTTGTCTTTAGTCCAAGTTACTTCGTATGATTGTCATGGTACAAATATGGTGAAGGAAAGTCCCCATGTGCTACTTAGGTTCTTGGAGCACCATTTGCATTTTCCAAGTGCCTCAATGACTCTCTGAAAGGAGGCAAATGACCAGCTGTCTGCAAGGAATATAAATCCTTCCATTCCCCACCATCCAGGCAGAGCTGAAGAAGCTTCCTGGATTGAGAAGTGAAACATCTTCAAAGAAAAAAAAATAAGAAAGCCCAGTTGCCTCTTGAAAAAGCACCTTTGGGACATTAGGTAAGTACCGTAGATCTCATAGATATGTGGCCAGTAATATATTAGCATCAAAGGGTGGGACTAGCTGAAGCATCCCCGCCTCCTCTTATGTTCTTTCACTGTTTGACAGATCTTTTTGAATCTTCTTTCTTTTTCAAAATGTTACCCATTTCTCCTACTCATCATCCAGGTTTTAATAAACAGTACAGAATATCAAATCAGAGATTTGTAGCAGTCCATTCACTGTTATTTCTTATGCTGACATAGAGCCATTTATAAGTAATCTCTGGATGAGGCTATTCATAGGTCTCCATCTAAGCATGTCAACATCTATTCCATACTTTCCCATTAATTATTAAATATAAGTATTATTGAGGATATCATGGGGAATTTTGTTGAACACTTTGCTGAGAACAAGGGACAGATACCATTATACAGTCAACGTTTTGCAGCATGGCCCCAAACATCTGTCTTCATTCATAGAGATAGTAGTATGACAGCTTAAGGGAAGTGTGATGGCTCAGCAGTTAAAGATGCTGAGCTGGCCATCTAGAACGCTGACAGCCTGAGTTCCAAGCACTGCGCAACAGGATGAGCTCCTGTTCCTTGCTCCAGCTCCTGCCCACCTAGCAGTTCAAAAGCATGCAAATGCAAGTAGATTAATAGGTACCACTTTGGTGGGAAGGTAAGTGTTCCATTGGCCTTTGGTGTATAGTCATGCTCACCACATGACCACAGAAATGTCTTCAGATAATGCTGGCTCCCTTGGGACTTGCCTAAAAGGTGGAGATAAGCAGTACCCAGAGGTGAAATGCTCCCGGTTCGGACCGATTCGGCCAAACTGGTAGTGATGGTGGCCGGTGGTTTGGAGAACCGGTAGTGATGGTGATGCAAGGCTCCGCCCACCCGCCCGGGCATCATTACTTCCTGGTTTTAACCAGGAAGTAACCTGTTTTTTACCCTCTGCACATGCACAGAAGGGTTTGTGCATGCGCAGAGGGTCCAAGTGCGTGCATGCACTTCCGAACCAGTTGGGAAGGTAAGTAGATTTCACCTCTGGCAGTACCCGCTGGAGTCAAACATGACTGGGCAGGGGAAACCTTTATCTTTACTTTTATGACAGCTTTGCATTTTTCTCAACTATGAACGATTGTGCTCTTTTCTCTTTTTAATCCTTCTTTGCCATTTTATAGTAGGTGACACAGTCAAACTATACCAGATAGCAGGATTTGATTTTCCTGGATAAAATGTGCACTTTCAGTGTGAATATAATTAAAACCCTCCTCACCTTGAAAACAAACAAACACTGTTGAATTGACAGAAGAGACTGCTGGGAACTTTATACATTAGAATCTCTCCAGTTAATATGATCATGCATATAGTTTGTTTGTTTTCTATTGTGGGATATTTATATCATATTAAAAATGGCCTTTCGAAGATTATCTGTGATATTCAAGCAGTATTTTTGCACAGTTTTAGAACTAGTTTCAAATGTACAGAGCTTTGACTATGGTTACCATGGAGATAAAATAATCTTTCCAAACAAAACTGTCCTCAAAATGTATTGGGATTACTGTTTAGGAGACACAAAGTTAGTAAAGGCTGAAATACAATAATGATTTTTTTCTCTCCTTTTCCTACTCCTGGAGAAACAGCTTTCAAATTCTGGATTGGAATAAACATTGGAATAAACTGGCAGGAATAGCCAACACCCCAGAAGCAGTGGTGAAATCCAAAATCTTTTACTGCCGGTTCTGTGGACGTGGCTTAGTGGGCATGGTGTGGCTTGGTGAGCATGGCAGGGGAAGGATACTACAAAATCCCCATTCCTTCCCTACTCCTGGGGGAATGTTCTGCGCCAGCTCCGGATTTCCGAGGATATTGACACACACCAATGGTCCTTATCAAATTTATTAAGTAGCAAGAATAAACCAAAGTCCGGCAAAGGTTGGCAACCAGCCCAGAAAACAAAATACGATAAGACTTTTCCAAAAATGCTCTGATGATAATTACAAGTTGTTTCCAGCAAGAAACTTACTAACGGCATGTGACTTAAATAGGCTAAGGGAGTGGCCAATTATCCTCAAGCCTTACTCTCGAGGAGACCTCCTCCTAAGTAGCCACTCCTGCCTTTCGGCAGCCCTGTGTGCTCAAGCATTGAGAAGAGGCTCCTCCACTTCGCTCTCTCCACTTGAAGGAGCCTCTGGAGGTTCTGAAGGCCCTGGCTGAGTCTCTGCCTCTGGCACCACATCCTCTTCAGCCTCCTCACTGTCCGACGCGAGCGCCAGCTGCACTGGCTGCTGGCACAACACCACACCAGCCTCCTCGTTGTTGGGATCAGCCACGATCCACACAGGCCACTGGCGGGCCACAACAGGGAAGGATATTGCAAAATCTCCATTCCCACCTCAGTCTGGGGCCAGCCAGAGGTAGTATTTGCCAGTTCTCCAAATTACTCAAAATTTCCACTACCAGTTCTTCAGAACCTGTTGGATTTCACCCCTGCCCAGAAGATAGGCTGAAAATCCAGATGGATCTCAACAGACTTGAAAACTGATCCCTTTCTAACAAAATGAGATTCAAAGTAGAGAAAAGAAAAGTTTTACACTTAGGCAAGAAAAATCAAATGTAGAGGTACAGATAGCTCAATAGCAGTAACTGTGAGAGGGGTCTTGGAGTCCTAGTGAACAATCACTTAAATATGAGCTAGCAGTGTGCGGCATCTGCCCAAAAAGCCAACACAATCCTAGCTTGCATTAACAGAGGGATAGAATGAAGATCATGTGAAGTATTCCAGGGATGCTTCCCTCCTCTCCTAACCTATATTTCACTGGTTCACAGTTTAGCTTTGACTGCTCCCCAGAGAAAATGTTGGTTAAAACCAAACTGTGATCCAGCCAACAAATAAGGTTAGGAGTGGAGCAAAGCATCCCTGGAAACCAGCTAATTAAGCTGCAATCCAGCCAAAAATAAACCTAGGAGGAGTGAAGGAGATATCTTTGAAGCATAGTTACTGATTTTGAAATGTTTTTAAGAGAGGAATAAAATATTTTATGTTGATTATTAGATGTGATTTAAAAGAAACATTGACTTGATTTGGCTCTTTGAAGTAAGGAGAATATATGAAATACTGATTGTTAAAATGATAAATGAATATTATAAAGAGCTGTTTAGATTTGAAGTTTAAGATTTAGGGTGATTAAATAATAGAATGTTAAATGTTAGAAGAAGATGTTAGATTGAATGACAAAAATTGGGCTTAGATTTGTTCTGTTTTTTTTTCTTTTCTTTTTTTTTTCTTTTTCCATTAAGATGTTAATTGATGAAATTTGGAATTTATACTTATTTTAGTATTGGTACCACTTTATAAAGCCGTAGTAAGACCACATTCAGAATACCACATCCAGTTTTGATCACCATATTATAAAAGCGATGTAGAGAAAGTGCAGAAAAGAGCAATAAAGATGATTAGGTACTGGAGGCTAAAACATATGAAGAATGGTTACAGGAATTGGGTTTTTCTAGTCTTGTGAAAAGAAGGACTAAGGGGAACATAACAGCAATCTTCCAATATTTGAGAGGCTGCCACAAAAAAAGAGAGAGGGTGAACCTATTTTCTAAAGCACCTGAAGGCAGAACAAGAAGCAATGGATGTAAATTAATCAAGGACAGAACAAACCTAGAATTAAGGAGAAATTTTAAAATAGTGAGAAGTTTCCTAGCAAGTGCTTGCCTCCAGAAGTTGTGGGTGCTGCATCACTTGAGGCTTTTAAGAGGAGCTACTTGTCCTGAATGATAATAGGTTTGTGTCAGGTGTTGGATTAGAAGATCTCTAAGGTTCTGCCCAACTCTGTTATTCTGTTATTGGAATAATCAGGAAAGATATAGGAATAGGATATCACTTCATCCCATACATAAATGCTAGCCAGTAGGTGGAACATTTAAGAAGCAAATTCCATGCAAATACCAGTTTGTATGAAGAAGATTCCAATTACCATAGTATCCCCCTCAGGCCAGCAGATATATTTACTACAATGTCTTGCTTGCTATTGACACCTCTCTGAACATCTCTTCTGAACAGATATTTTACAGCAGAAAAGCTAGCACTGTGTACCATTAAGTTTACACAGAATGGAATGGTAGGGGACCAAATTATTTTTAGTTCAGTTTAGAAAAGGTCCAACTTTAGCTCAAGAGTGAACAATCTGTGGCCCTCCAGATGTTACTGTCTACAATTCTGATCCCCAGCAGTCCCAACAATACATCCTTTTATGAACTCTTCTCTTCTGTTTGAGAAGTTCTTCTGTTCATGAAGGGCCGTATTGTTGGGTCTGCTGGGAATCAGAATTGTAGATAAAACATCTCTAAGATCACAGATTGTTCACTCTTGAGCTAGACTAAGACTTTTTCTAGACTGAACTCTATTAAGAAAACTAGGATTTAAAATGTGTGCTTGGTTAACAGTCTATCAGTAGGCAGTTTCTTCCTTACACTATCACTAGACTGTGTACATTTTCTATCGTCTTAATCTTTCAAGTATAACTGTGAACTTTTTCAGCACTAAATCATTCTAGCTGCTCAGGCTTTTGGGGTTGAAATATCTTTCATTGCAATAAATTATTGTTTAATGATCTTCTTCCTCAAGTTTTTTGACATTTTACAGGGGTTGCAAAGTAGGCTCGTGCAAAAAGATTGCTTCATTCCACTGACCCGTGAAATATAAAGAACCTTTCAAACTGTAATAGTAGATTGAACGTTTACCGGGAAAAATTGGTGAAGAGGGGGTTTCTATAGTCCAGACAATGATACTTTACAGAGAGAGAAAGTAAAGTCACAGATGACTGTTGAAGGATGAAACTCACATGGTCAGTGTTATTACTTTTAATATTTTCTGAAAAGAATAGTGTTATCTGGAATTCACAGGGAAAGTGAATGTGTCCATATCATATTAAACTTCCACCTAACTATATCTCCTTATAAGCAGAAATGAGTCACTGTATCCTATATACTGCACATGGACATACCACACTCAGCACTGAACTCAAGGATAACTCAGTCCTGAGATTGAAATAGGATCACAGCTCTGCAAATGCATTTCCCAGCATTTTGCAATGACTACTTGAACATCTTCTCAACCATCGGAACTGGGAAATCCTTTGTGAAGCCACTCTTTGGTAAGGGGATGATTCAGCCACATCTCTAGTACCCACCCTGTATGCTTTTCTTTTTTGCCCAACCAGAAGCAGGGAGAAATAACTCTTTTAGATAGAAGTTACTCAAGATGATCAGTCCTCTCTGAGTTCTTTACCATCTTGCAAGTTTTTGCTTATTCTATGCACACTCTGTAAATCATCTGAACACAGCTCTTTTAGCAGTCTGGAGATAAGAGAGACAGGGTCCTGTTGGGTTCCTCTAGTCATCTGGACCTGCAGTTACAGCCTGATAAAGGTACTGAGATCTGCAGGAAGTGAAATATATGTTATCTTCTTAGCAGTGGTGGGTTTCAAAAAAATGTACTACCGGTTCTGTGGGCGTGGCTTGGTGGGCATGGCATGGCTTGGTGGGCGTGGCAGGGGAATGATACTGTAAAATCTCCATTCCCGCCCCACTCCAGGGGAAGGATACTGTAAAATCTCCATTCTGTCCCCAATCCATGGGAAAGTTATTGCAAAATCCCCATTTCCTCCCAATCAGCTGGGACTTGGGAGGCAGAGAATAGATGGGGGCAGGGCCAGTCAGAATTTTCACTACTGGTTCTCCAGAACTGGTCAGAACCTGCTGAAACCCACCTCTGCTCCTTAGACCTCAGCAATGCAATATTTCCAAGTACCTGGACAAATCACTGCTGAGTTGGATTTTATAAACTGGAAGAATCAGGTAGTGTTGACTGGATAATTTGGTCCATATCAAACAAGAGAAGTATGTAAATGATGACTTACTGAACTAGTTTGAGTCGTGAGTACCAGAGACCTCTGAAGCAAGGAATGCATTGAATTCACATATTTAGAGAACAGGCCCATCACTATTGTTTGAGATCTCCTACTCTCTTCTTCAACAAACTTCGGAGACATGAAAAATTGTGATACAAAAATTGCTTTTCCATTCCCCCAGCCCTGTCTTGAAATTCAGATTTTGATTGTTTTTTAGTCCATATTTCCCCTCTCATGTTCTTCCTTACATTATTGTTTTTCTTCCTCACTCTGCTAAATAGGCAGAGGTGGGCTGCTGGGGGTTCGCAGAGTTCAGGAGAACCTCTAGCTAAGATTCTGTGCATTCGGAGAACCCTCAAATCCCACTCCTGGCTGGCACCACCCACCTCACTCTGCCCCTCCCAGGAGTCCCCACACGGCCTGTTTTGGATGTAGGTAAGTGCAGGGTGGGCGTGGAGGCTCAGGGAGGGCAAAAATGGGCATACCAGAAGTTTGGGTTGGAAACAGGCCTGTTTCTGGCCTCCAGAGGGCCTCCAGAGCCTGGGGAGGCTGTTTTCACCCTCCCAGATGCTCAAGGAAAATCTCCAGAGCCCAGGGAGGGCAACCCCCCCCCCCCCCGTGGTGCAGGAGGCAGACTAGGCCACACCCACCGTGGCAACGTCCACCAAGAAACCAGGCAGAGAACCCCTTGCTAAAATTTTTGAAGCCCACCCCTGTACATAGGGACTGCCTTTAAATTTCCTCCTCAGGAAAATTCCTCCCATTTCTCTGAGGTTTTGTGGCTGTAATTTCTGAAATTCATATTCATTCTGGGATGAGTAGCTTTTTTAAAAAAAAAAAACCATCAAAATGTGTAACTGTTAAAAGGCTTTGCTTGCATATCACTCACTGTTGAACTTGCTTCAGCAATATGTGCACCTTTCTTATAATCCATAACTTGTAGTGACATACATATCAGTTAGTAGAAGTCTTTCTGTACTCAGCAGTAAGAATGAGAAGCATCCAATTGCCGCTAAAAGAAGAAGAAAAAGAGACTCCACTTTTCAGAAACAACATATTTCCGAATGAAAAGCTGATATCCTGTCTATTAAAAGATAATCTTGTTTACAAATTAGGTTCCCTGACAATATGATGCACGAAAGAGAAAATATTCCCCAAATATGAAATGAATATGTAAAATATATAAGAAGAGAGTTAGACCATTAAGGACATTTTCAGGAGAGTAGTTTTGATACAAAATTCCTTGGCATCCTTCAAAGTTTCAGAAGATAACATTTCTGTGTGGTAAACCTATCGTTCCTGCTGGAAGAGAAAACAGTTGGTGTTAGATTTTCTTTAAGTCCTGCTTAAGAAAATGGTACCACCAGTGGTGGGTTTCAAAATTTTTTATTACTGATTCTGTGGGTGTGGCTTGATGGGTGTGGCATGGCTTGGTGGGCATGGCAGGGGAAGGATACTGTAAAATCTCCATTCCCACCCCATTCTACGGGAAGGTTACTGCAAAATCCCCATTTCTTCCTGATCAGCTGGGAATTGGGAGGCAAAGAATAAATGGGGGTGGGGCCAGTCAGAATTTTTACTACCGGTTCTCTGAACTACTCAAAATTTCCACTACTGGTTCTCCAGAACTGGTCAGAACCTGCTGAAACCCACCTCTGGGTACCACTAACGTAAATATGACCATGCAAATGTTACTTAAGAACTGCAATATGGCGGGTCTTAATTGTGAAGGATTATGGTTTATATAAATGATTACGCATTCAAATTTGTCATCTCACGTTGATAAAGTTTTGCTTACTATCCCTTTCCTTTGGGGACTAGCTGAGGTTATATTTTGCTTTGCCAAAAGTGCAAAAGTCTCAAGTCCAGGCACAAATCTTTCCGTCTGCTTGTCATCTTTGATGAAAGCTGACCTACATAGCTGAGCAATTACGGCAGGCAGGAGGATCTTTGATTTGAAATATCTTACTTAGCCACAATCTTATTATTAGTAAGCCTGATTTAATGTTATCTGAAGTTATGGACAGCTCCCTTTTTGATCACCTTCGGGTTGTCAGCTTGCCTTCCACTAATACAAACTTAAGCCTGTGATGCTAAAGGACAAGCTTGAATCATGGATAAATAACAAAGAATTCAATCATTATCTGTGTATGCATGAAAAACATCAACAGGATGATAAAAAAAAAAAATCTGAACTTTAAAAGAATGCAGAATTAGCTCCTGAAAGCTCATTTTAATCAACATAATAAAAGAGCATGTAATTTTTAAGAGATGCAGAGAGAAACTATCTTCATCTTCAAGCTTATAATGTCGAGTTTTACATGAAAACCTCAAATATAAAATATATGCAATAGTTTGCCTATTTTTCTTTTAAAAAAATAACATTTTCTTTGGCATAGCTTGCCCTTCTACACTGCTGTATTCTTGCCTAACCCTTAAATGTATTATATATGTTGGGCAGAAAATTCTTATTGGTAAGTGAACCATCAATAGTTAGCTACTCATTAAACATCTTAAATAGCTAGTTGGGGTGCCTGAGAAGCCCATCTCTTAAATTTATATACAAAAATATTCAGAATAGATGAATTACTGAAATTATAAAATACAAGAAAAAAAGAGAAACAAACTACCAAGAAGAAAGTAGCATTTCATTTTCTGAATGATGTTCATTAAAAAATATTACCCCAAGACTTTTCTCTTCCAATTCAATGGATATGCTTCCAAAAGATAAGTGTCTATGGAGATTCTCAGTCATCCAGGTGATCCCAAAGGTGCTTTTTCAAGAGGCAACAGGACTTTCTGGTTTTTCTTTGAAGATGTTTCGCTTCTCACCCAAGAAGCTTTTCTTCAGTTTTTTCTAGAGAAAGAAAAACCATAAAGCCCAGTTGCCTCTTGAAAAAGCACCTCTGGGACTGCCAAAAAAATAGCATAATTTATCATACTATTACTTTATATATTAGAAAGTTAACTCTCCCACTATCTTTTTTTTTCTACATGCAATTATATCTATGGTAAATTTTTATGCATGGAACCATTAGTTTGCATGCATAAAGCCTTTATTACAGACTCAGGAGTGTGAATGAAAGAACAGAAATCCATGCTCATTTTCAAAAGAATGTGAGACTTCTGAACATGATGATTAAGGAAATTAATAGAATGGCAAAGTGTCTTCCAAGATGAATATCACAGCTGACATATTAATTAAATGCCAAAGAGGCCATGCAAGTGTGACAAGACCAAAGACTAATGGAATTGCAATCCAGATTCCAATGGATGACTCAACGAAATGCACTAAACCCATCACAAAACAATTTGCAAATGTTTTCAGAGATGGAATTTAATTCTAGTCCTTGAATGAAAATGCTAAAACTTCAGTTACTGCTCAGCTGCACTTGCAAGTCTGCTTCAAGCTATAATTTCTTTCCTGATGCAGTTTCTGATGCTGAAGTTTATTCTTCAGATTCAAGCTACTTGTTGGAACATTAAGGGTAAGGCAGGTTAATATCAACCAACATGTCCAGCCTCCATCCTCTTCACACATTCAAAAATGATGAATTCTGAAAGGAAGTTCCTATGTTTCAAACATGGATTGCAGTTCCTTTTAACACTCAGATCTCCTAGGAAAAGAGGTACTCCTTCATCTTTGTGCTCTTTGATCTTTTCCTAACATTTGCTTAGAATTTATCTTTCAAACAGCAAAGTTTGGGAGCTTGAAAAATCTCATTCCTGTGAAAAACATCTTTATTCTTAGAGGCTTCTTTGACAAACCTTTTGTATGATGTTTGATCTCTGAGAGACTTGGTATCGAGATGGGCCATAATACTTTCATTATAATTGTTTCTTTAGTCAAACAACCTGCAAACATTACTGGTTTCAGAGAAGAGATTATTGATGAATTTCTAGAGATTATTGAAAGTTTATTTCTTTCTGCTAAAATTATGACTTATTTCCCAAATTTACAAAACTGACCATTTAATTTATTAGAATCATACTTTTTAGAAGGAAACAACTAAATATCAAGCAACAATTCTGCATGCCATGTTAAGAACTGATACATTTTAAACAATGGGCATTATTCTATCTTTGAAGGCAAGGAAATTTCAGGTATGTATATTTTTGCATGTAGAAGATAGATAGATGATGATAGATAGATAGATAGATGATAGATAGATAGATACTGTAGATACCCTGTTTTTCCCAAAATAAGACATCCCTTGATAATAAGCCCAATCGGGCTTTTGAGCGCATGGCAATAAGGCCAAGCGCTTATTTCAGGGTTCAAAAAAATATAATACATGGTCTTATTTTTAGAGAAACATGGTAGGTAGGTAGGTAGGTAGGCAGGTAGGTAGGTAGATGACAGACAGAGAGATAGGGAGAGAGAGAAAGTTATTTCAAATGTATGTTGGCAATGTAAATGTAAAGAAGGATCTTTTTACTATCTTTGGTGGACTTGTGATTAAAACAAATAAATATTGGGGTAAAATTTATATTTTAATACAGATTATTAAAGTGAATATAAAAATTAAAACCAGAAAGTTATGTGTGACACTTATTGGATAGAGAACTTGGGGGGAAAAGTCTGGAACTTTGTTGTTATTTTTTTTTTTTTAATTTGATTTATATGCCGCCCTTCTCCGGAGACTCAGGGCGGCTTACAGTGCGTTAAGCAATAGCCTTCATACTTTTGTATATTTATACAAAGTCAGCTTATTGCCCCCACAAACTGGGTCCTCATTTAACCTACCTTAGAAAGGATGGAAGGCTGAGTCAACCTTGAGCCTTGGAGAGATTCGAACCAGCAGTAAATTGCAGGCAGCTGTGTTAATAACAGGGTGCTTTAAACCACTGTAGTACCAAGGCTCTTGTTATACATGTCGATAGCAGTAAAATATGTTTTATGCACAAAAATGGAAAGATGCACTAATTCCCACAATGGATGAGTGGCTGAAAAACTGATAGAAATAGCAGAGATGGCTAAATTAACTGCTCTAATCAAAGAAAATAATGCCTCCAATTTTGTTTCTACTTAAAACTGCTTCTCCATTTTGTGCTTGAGGTGGGGGTGGGGGGGAAAATGAGATTTGGCTTTGCTGTTTTCTGATTAGATAAGTTTGTTGTTATAGAAATGGCTAGTATATGTTAAGAATGTAAAAGTAAAAAAGCTGATGCTGCAATATTTTACTGTGTTCAAAAAAGAGTTGTAGTCAATGCTTTTCTTTTGTTTTTCCCCTTCCCCATTTTCCCACTATTTTCATTTTCATTTGTATTTTATACTTCAATAAGTATAAGAAATGTGATGGCGCAGTGGTTAGAATACAGTATTGCAGGCTGCTTCTGCTGACTGCTGGCTGCCTGCAATTTGGCAATTCAAGTCTCGCTTGTTCAAGGTTGACTCAGCCTTCCATCTTTCCGAGGTCGGTAAAATGAGGACCCAGATTATACTGACTCTGTAAACCACTTAGAGAGGGCTGTAAAGCACTGTAAAGCAGTATATGTCTAAATGCTGTTGCTATTGCTATTAATTTATTTATTAAAAAAGATAATAACCTTCCAATGTATCTTTATGATGAAAATAACAGAATGGAATGGAATGGAATGGAATGGAATGGAATGGAATGGAATGGAATGGAATAGAATAGAATAGAATAGAATAGAATAGAATAGAATAGAATAGAATAGAATAGAATAGAATAACAGAGTTGGAAGGGACCTTGGAGGTCTTCTAGTCCAACCCCCTGCTCAGACAGGAAATCCTATACCATTTCAGATCAGAGTTTGTTAATCTAATATGGACAAAAATAAACATTAAAGGTGGGAAAATGAACTAATTTCCTGTTTACATCTGGGTGTTCTTAAGAAAGGGAAAATATCAGGATGCAAATGCTACAATTTACATGCTTTTGTCAGGCAATGGACATACTGTATGCAATTGCTGCATTTCCACAGTGACATTGCTGTTTGTCTATTATTATGCTTACTGCGTTCTTCCATAATTCCATTCCATCTTCTCAAACTGGATGCCGTCTGGATCTAACATGATTACAATTCTCAAAATTCCCAACCAGCATTCATCTGAGACACTATTATTTTTGTACAGAAGGAAAATGGTTTCACAGAATAGGACAGATTGTATCTCACACCAATTACCGGTCATCTTAAAAAAAAAGAGAGAGACTGTGGTACACATACTTTCTATATTGCAAAGAAATTATTAGTTACTCCTATTCAATTATGTATGGTATTAATTCCCAACTTTGTGCTTTTCTGATGTACTGGATTAAAAATCCTATGGGCCTAAGTCAGTGGTAGGTTGCTCCCGGTTCGCACTGGTTCGCAAGAACCAGTAGTAAAAATTTGTAGTAGTTCCAAGAACCGGTAATAACATTGGCTGGCCATGCCCCGAACCGGTCCCCGGCCTGGTCGCCGCTCGCTTACCCCACCCATCTCATCAAAGGCTTTTTTAAAAAAAACTTTTAAAAGCATTTTTTTACAACCTCTTCGGCCAAAAAAATGCTTTTAAAAGTTAAAAAAAAAAAGCCTCTGATGATCCCGCGGCTCGGCTGGGATCGTCAGAGGCTTTTCAAAGCATTGTTTTCTGCA
The DNA here is from genome assembly GCF_029215685.1 of Pituophis catenifer annectens. Lineage (NCBI taxonomy): Eukaryota > Metazoa > Chordata > Lepidosauria > Squamata > Colubridae > Pituophis > Pituophis catenifer. Next base: position 20,401,815 of record NW_027256884.1, on the reverse strand, counting down.
ACCTCTTCAGCCAAAGAGGTGGTAAAAAAATGCTTTGAAAAGCCTCAGCCGATCCTAGCTGAGTTGCCTGATCGGCAGAGGCTTTTCAAAGCATTGTTTTCTGCAACCTCTTAAGGTTGTAGAAAAAATGCTTTTAAAAGTAAAAAAAAAAAAAAAAGTTGGCCACGCCCACCCAGTCACATTATCCCCCACCAAGCCACACCCACAAAATAAGCCACACCTACAGAACCGGTAGTAAAAAAAAATAGAACCCACCCCTGGTCTAAGTAAGCAGCAGCAATGTCCATGCAGCTTAGAAATGAACAGCTTTATCGTTCATGAAGACTATTTTAGAAAACTGTAACTTGGTTTGCTGGCTATACTTCAGGTCTACTGGAGTGGGCAGCTACAACAAATTTAAACAAACAAAGCAACAAACAAATAATTAGCCTGATCTCAAGCCTCAGTTTAATGAGTTCTGGGGTCCCAGTTCAGAGGTGGGTTTCAGCAGGTTCTGACCAGTTCTGGAGAACCGGTAGCGGAAATTTTGAGTAGTTCAGAGAACCAGTAAATACCACCTCTGACTGGCTCCACCCCCATCTATTCTCTGATTCCTGAGTCCTAGCTGATCTGAAGGAAATGGGGATTCCTGGAATGGGGAGGGAATGGAGATTTTACAGTATCCTTCTCCTGGAGTGGGGTGGGAATGGAGATTTTACAATATCCTTCCCCTGCCACGCTCACCAAGCCACACCCACCAAGCCATGCCACACTCACCAAGCCACGCCCACAGAACCAGTAGTAAAAATGTTTGAATTCCACCACTGTCCCAGTTGTGATTCTTTATTATTATACTGGCTGTTTTAATGCAGGCCGTCTTTGTTGTTGCACATTTTATATTTTATGGATTTTGTAAGCCACCCTGAGTCTATCTGAGTGACTGGCTACAAGAAATTTAGGTAAATAAATAATAAATTAATAATAAATTCCGGTGCTTCTGAAATTAAGATGGACAGCTTCAAACAATAAGCAAAAGAAACACACACACAAACCGAACTATTAAGAATAAGAAAAGAACCTTTTGTCATAAACCAATGTATGGTATATTCAGGGAATATTATGTCTAATTGATTCAATTTCGTAGGCCTGTTTAATACAGTTAGACTTAAAGAGTTAAAGATGCCTTTTGGTCAAGCTCAACCCCTAGGACACAATCAAGCAGTTTTCTTCTTGATAAATACTGCAAGAGCTGTTGGCTACTGCCTCCTCCTGAAATTTTTTTCACCGTCCCAATTGGAGTCCATTGCAGCCACTCACTAAGCAGGTCTGACTATTCTTAACTTCTGAAAATTAGTCATGTTAAATGTACTTCCCTAAACTTGCCTAGATTTGCACTATATAATTCAGTTCAGCTTAAGTAAGCAAAATTGCTTACAGTTAAATTCAGTACAGTTAAGTAAGCACAAGCATAGCTGTCAATATTAGCAACTCAGTACAGTACCAGATCAGAGGTGGGTTTCAGCAGGTTCTGACCAGTTCTGGAGAACCGGTAGTGGAAATTTTGAGAAGTTTGGAGAACCGGTAGTAAAAAGTCTGACTGGCTCCGCCTCCATCTATTCTCTGCCTCCCAAGTCCCAGCTGATCAGAAGGAAATGGGGATTTTGCAGTATCCTTTCCCTGGATTGGGATGGGAATTTAATTTAATATTTAAATTTATATACCGCCCTTCTCCCGAAGGACTCAGGGCGGTGAACACCCAGAAGTAAAAAACATCAAATACAAAATTTAAAAACAATTTAAAAATAAATTAAACATTTTGGCCCGACAGTTAAAATCCCCCATTAAAAATCCAAATTAAAATACACAATTGGAGAGATTAGGCCAGCCCGACTTGATGAAATAAAAAGGTTTTGAGGGCCCGACGGAAAATACGTAAGTCCAGAATTGTCCGTATCTCCGGGGGGAGCTCGTTCCAGAGGGCAGGTGCTCCCACAGAAAAAGCTCTCCCCTTGGGGGCCGCCAGTCGGCATTGTTTGGCCAACAGCACCCGGAGGAGCCCCTCTCTGTGGGAGCGTACTGGCCGGTGGGAGGCTCTCGGTGGCAGAAGGTGGTCCCATAAATATCCAGGCCCTAAGCCATGGAGCGCTCTAAAGGTGATTACCAACACCTTGAATCGTAACCGGAGGACCACCGGGAGCCAGTGCAGCTCACGCAGGAGAGGTGTTACATGGGAGCGCCATGACACTGCCATAATCACCTGCGCGGCCGCATTCTGGACCAGCTGGAACCTCAGGGTGCTCTTCAAGTGGAGCCCCATGTAGAGAGCATTGCAGTAGTCCAGGCAGGAGAGATTTGGAGATTTTACAGTATCCTTCCCCTCCCACACCCACCAAGCCACTCCCACCAAGCCACACCCACAGAATTGGTATTAAAAAAAATTGAAACCCACCACTGCAGTAGATGTTGTAGTCCAGTATCTGGACAGCATCAGGAGAAACTCTTCAAACTTAAACTGAGCTACTTGTTTGAGGCTATTCATTCAGAAATTTGTTGATGCTAAGACAATTCCTAGTCTAACTTTCAGTGTTAGTGCATTGGTGGTGCAGAGAGACAGCCTTCCTATCCAGTGGTTGTTTTGGTCCCATAGCCTCTGCTGGAAGCAGGCCATGGTCAAAAAGGCTTTTGATCAACTTTGAGTAGTGTACTAGTTGTACCCTCCAATGTTAATTGGAGGAGGAGGAGGAGGAGGAGGAGAAGCTTTGCTTTATTTATATTTTTAGTATCTGTATATCCACCCATAGTTTCTTTCACTGATAGAAACTAGAAAGTGATAGAAAAATCAAATGAATGAGGAAAGAAGAGACGGATATAACTAATGCTAAATTAGGTGACTTGGAACTTTTTTAGTAACCTGTTACTAATAATTAGAACAACAAGGACTGCACCACAAGCTGAAATGTCTGGATATCTGGTGAAAAATGGGCTAAAGGACTCAGGACTGTTGGCTGAGCAAGAAGGGCCAACTGCTGCAGCACAACTGGGAGAAAAAGTATTTGCCCATCACACACACACACACACACACAACCAAAGTGTTTTTCTATCGAGGCACCTGGTCTGCCCCAACATGTGGGAGGGAGCATGCAGGCAGCCCAAGTTTGAATCCGAGTAAGGGTATGGCTAGCTGATGAGAGCTAAATAGCTTGAAATAGATCTATACTAGTCTCCCTTTATTTCTTTATCAGCGAAATATAAATTATACACACACACACACACACACACACACACACACACACACACACACAGAAATAATGATTGTTATTACAAATCAAGCTCAACAAGAAGAAGATATCTGAAAGGGATATATTAATTCTGGAAAGAACAACATCCCGAATCAGAAGAAACAGAATACAGACTGTCAATCAACAATGATTTATAATCTGAAATAAAATATTCATAGAAGCAGAATTGGAAGGACTGCAAAGGTCTACTCAGGACAAAGAAATTGAAGCATTGCCAGAAGTAGCTCAGACAGTAAAAGATGTAGGGGAAGTCAGCAGTATATGTATTGAGTCATTTTCATTCCCAAACTAGGCAACCTCTCCTCTATATTCTCCTCCGAAACAATAAATCCATCTAACTAAAAGGAGAAGAATTGAAATGAAGAATAACTGAGTATTTACCGTAGAATAGCAAAAACAAAACAAAACAAAACAAAACAAAAACCAACAGAATGCCTGGGATAGAAAATCAACAAAGGGAAAAAAGCCAAACAGTGCATCATTAAAATGCAAGATCGGGCTGGAAAATAAGATCAACATGCTGAGAATGGATGCAAGCAAGTGAGAACAGATGAAAGAAAAGCAACAAGAAGATCAAAGAATATCTGATCCAGAAATATCACCTACAAAGAAAATCAAGTAAACATTGGAAATAATAAAGCAACAAATTACTCCTATAGCAAAAAAGATCAGCAGATAGGAAGCTTGAATGGCACATTATAGGCAGAATCTCTAATTTCAGTCGAATCCGAAATATTTCTACCAATCAATGGAGAGACTGCACTGAACCAGTCAATACTTGACAAAAGAGAAATATTGCAGTTTTGAGTGGAGCTATGGGACAATCCACAGAAATACAACAAAAATGCAGCTTTGCTAAATGACAAAGAAAGCAAGAAAGAAAGCAAGAAAGAGAGAGAGAGAGAGAGAGGGAGGAAGGGAGAAATTAAAAAAACCTTATAACAGCAGAAATGAATCTGTCAACACTAGATAAAGATGAACACATGAGTTTTGGTTGAAACATGTGACTGGCTTACACCCACTCATTGCTAAGGAGTTTAACAACATATTGTAAAGAGGTGAAATTGAAGATTGGTTAACATCTGGCAAAACTTACGTGATAATGAAAGATTGAACAACATAGGCAGCACCACTCAACTACAGGCCAATTACCACCTTACTAAACACGTACATATTGCAAACTGATGTGGTAGCTGATGCAGTCCCACAGCATCTAGTTGAAAACAAGTTCTTTTATGAACATCAAGGAGACTGACCAAACAGCAAAGGAACAAAAGATCAGTTTCTAACTGACAAAATGATTTTGGAAAACTGCAAGGGAAAGGAGAACCAATCTGAATGTAGCTTGGATTGATTACAAGAAGCATTTGATTCCCTGTCACACAATTGGATAATCAAGCACTTAAAAATAACAGGAGACAATAGAAATATCAGAAACTTTGTGCAAATATCAGTGGCAAAATAGAAGCCGTGGCTGCTGGTCAATGATGATAGACTAGGAGAAGTTAATATCAAGAGGAGAAACTTCCAAGGAAACGCACTATCATCACTACTGTTTGTCATTGCACTGATTCCTCTGTCAATAGTACTGAACATGTCAGGCTACAGCTATCAAACTTTAAAAACATCTGCCAGGCTATCTCACCTCCATGACATGAACAATCTGAAACTGTTTGGGGAAAAAAAACCACCTGAAACCGAATTGCTGCTCAATACAATCAAGATATTGAAATGGAGTTTGGATGGACAAATGTGCTACCTCACCATTAACACCATAAAAAATTGATGAAATCAAGTTGTTCTGTAAGAATGACCTCAAGAGTCTGGATGAAGAAGATCACTACAAATACCTGGGTATCCTTCAAGCTGACAATATGCCCTGTGGAATGAGCTGCCCCCGGAAATGCGTAAGATCTCCGACCTCCGTGTATTTCGCTGTGCCCTTAAGACCCTGCTGTTCCTCCAGGCCGGGCTATCAATGTAATGATTTTAAATTGGGTGTTTTAAATTTCTGGGGTTTTAAATCTGAGCCGAAATTATTTAATAATTTTAATTATTTTTAATTGATGTTTGTCTTTGTGCTTTTAATAGGCTGTACACTGCCCGGAGTTCTTCGGGAGAAGGGCGGTATAGAAATAAATTTATTTATTTATTTATTTATTTATTTATTTATTTATTTATTTATTTATTTATTTATTTATTAATATCAAGCACACTGAATTCAAGAAGAAGAGTGAAGAAGATATTAATGTCCAAACTCATTGGAAGAAATACTGTCAACACCTGGGCACTTAACACCTGGGTAATTCCATTCGTTAGATGCACAGTAGGAATAATTGACTAGACCAGGGATGGGTTCTACTTACCTTTACTACCTGTTTGCAACGGGAGCGCGTGCGCACACTCACTTCGCTCATGCATGCATGCGTTTCTGCGCATGCGCAGCTCACCCATGATGATGTCATGGTGGGTGGGTGGAGCCTCCTGCCGGTTTTACTACCGGTTCTATAGAACTGGACTGAACCGGGGGCAACCCACCACTGGACTAGACTCAAGCAGAATTAAAAGGTCTGGATAGGAAGATCAGAAAAACACAATAATGATAATGAATCATACCATTCATCCAAGCAGTGATATTGACAGACTCTGCTTACCAAGGAAAATAGGTAAGCATGTAATGTTGCAATTATATCAGACAGTGGTTGAAGATAAAAGGATAATAGAAGAATACCCAAAGGCAATGAAGAAGGAGCACTGAAGGTAGTATACTATGAACACCGACTATTGGATCTGCAAGACCAAATGAAGAACGGAGACATTGTTCAGGCAAACATACAAAGAGAGACAGAGACAGAGACAGAGACAGAGACAGAGACAGAGAGACAGAGAGAGAGAAAGAGAGAGAGAGAGAGAGTGAGTGAGAGAGAGAGACAAGCAGACAAAGCAGATAACAAGAATAAGACTTGGTGATGACTAAGAGCAGGAGAATTGAAGTCAGAGGGGCTAATTTTGGCTGCATAAAACCAAGTCTTAAGAACAAACCTAAAATGTCAGAATTGAGAGTATAGAAACAGATAGCATATGCCACCTTTGAAAAGAAGCTGAAGAAACAGTGGACCTCCTGCTACAAGAAAATTTCAGACTGATTGGAAGAAAAAGCATGACAAAGCAGCAACAATGAATGCATTGGAATATCTGCAAGAAATGCTATCTGCCTGCAAGCAACAACCGGTGGGACCATAAAATAGAGAAATTAATTGAAAATGAAAAAAAAAAAAAGTGGGACTTGAGAATTGAAACAGATAAGCACCTGCCACATAATACTCAGGATTTAACCGTTGTTGATAAGAAAGACAAAAATGTTTGGATAGTGAATGTTGTACTGTCTGGAGATAGCAGAAGAGAAAGGAAAGAACTGGAGAAAATCATAAAAATGCAAAGACCTGTACATAGAAGTGGAGCAACTATGGTAAAAGAAAGCAAAGGTAGTAGCAGTAGCGATAGGTTCCTTGGGTACAATCCCAATACAATCAATATTGACAAAATTGCCATTAGACAATTGTAAAAGACAGCTTTACCTGGAACAACTTATATCCTGTGATGAAATATTTAACACCAGCAAACAATAGCATCTACCGATCCTGGTCCTTTGGGAAGGAATCAATAGGTGGATAAACATGCCAAATTTATTCTAAACATCTGGCTGACTTTGTGATGAACTATGATCATGATCATCAATCATCTATAGCAGTGACGGCTAACCTTTTTGCTGTCGCATGCCAAAAGCGGGGGGAGCAGGGGCGGTCACGCACTTGCGTGCCGACACCCATAATTTAATGCTTCCCCACCCCCGCGCATGCGCGTGTGACACCCCTGCACTCTCTCCACTTTTGGCACACAACGACAAAAAGGTTCCAGTGGGCCCAGTATGCCTGTTTTTCACCCTCCCCAGGCTCCAGAGGCTTTCTTGGAGCCTGGGGAAAGCAAAAATGGCCTTCTCCACCCCCCTGGAGGCTCTCCAGAGGCCAGAAACAGCCCATTTCCTGACTTCCGGTGGGCTGAAAATCAGCTGGCCGGTGCATTCATGCATGCTGTAGCTGAGCTAGGGCAACGCTCGCGTGCCCACAGATATGGCTCCACGTGCCACCTGTGGCACGCGTGCCATAGGTTCGCCATCACGGATTTATAGGATTCTATGAAACATTTTGAAAAAAATCTTGTCCTAGATCAGGGGTGTAAAACTCAATTTCATTGAGGCCCGCATCAGGGTTGCGTTTGATCTTAGCGGGGTGGGGACATGGCTAGGGTGAGCATGGCCACTCATGTTGTGGGCACCTATGTTGGCCCTAGCGCTGTGCCAGCAGAAATGGAGTTCAGAAGGCCTGTGCGCAGCCCTCCCGAGCTCCATTTTCGCTAGCAGAGGCACCACGAGGCAGTCCTTTGCTGTTTCCAGAGCAGCCCCGTGGACCATATCTAAGCACCCAGATCTGGCTTTCAGGCCTTGAGTTTGACACTCCTGTCCTCGACTATTGCATAAATAAATAATAATAATAACTTTATTGTCATTGTACGTGTATTTACAGTATACCCATACAACGAAATTCATTTAACACCCAAAGACCAGGTCCAACAATCCCCAAACACACTCCTACCCACCACAATTCCCCACCCCTAAACCACCCAAACATCCACACAACAGAGCAAGCAATGCTGTCCGAACAGCTCACTGATGGTGGCCCTTTAGTTCATTGTTGAGTGCAATTATAGCTCTGGGATAAAAACTATTCAGAAGATGTGTGGTCCAAATTTTAATTGATCTGTATCTTCTGCCAGAAGGCAACAGTCCAAAAAGATTGTAAGCAGGATGGGGAGAGCCTCTGAGAATGTTATGCAACTTCCTCAAACAGCGAGATTCGAAGATGTCGTCCAGGGCTGGTAGCGGAAGCCCAATGATATTCTGGGCAGAATAAACACTCAAATTCTTCATTTCCTACTACAACCAGGGAAATCGTGGTGTTTCTAACTATGTGAAAAAGAAGCTGAAATGCAGTTTGAAGGCAAGCAAAAAAAAATCTCACTGCTTAACTCAGAAAAGAGGCAAATTCTTCTCTATAAATAAGAAAAGTTATGCCCAGAACGCTTTTACCAGCAGCGATATAGAAAATCCCTAGCCAAACAGCAAAAGACGGACTATCTATATCACTTTGCCTTATTTTCCCCCAGAAATCTGCAGCTAGAAAGCATATCATCGCTCCCCTTACACACTCCATTCAACTCCGAAATGTACTCTATTTTAGTGCAGATTTTAATCTGCACAGGATGAAAAAAACAGCACTTCTAATGTTCACCTCTCTGTAAAGGTAAGATTTACTTACCACTGAAGGTTGTTATACTGCTAAAACTCTGCAAACTTTTGGGGCATCTGTAACTCACAAGGCCAAATGAAGGTCATTTGGTGCCCTAAGCACAGACAAGCAACTGTGACCCTTACAGTGGTGGGTTCCTCCCAGTTCCGCCCGGTTCCGCCGAGCCGGTAGCGGTGACGATATGACGTCACCGAACCGGTTTTGCCCCCCCGCCCCCGCCCCCCCTGCGTTATTCTTACCTTTTATTTGGCCCCACCCCCAATCTATTGCTGCCTCCTGAGTCCCAGCTGATGGGCTATAAGAAAAACTGTTTAAACTCTTGCTGTGGGGCTTCAAAGGGCTGCCCTACAGCTGTTCAGTGGTAAAAGGCAGTTTGGTGGTAGACCGGTGCCTGCAAAAATAAATGGGTAGACCAGTGCCTGCAAAAATACATGAGTAGACCAGTGCCTGCAAAAATAAATGAGTAGACCAGTGCCTGCAAAAATAAATGGGTAGACCGGTACAGCTCTGCAAGCAGTTAAAAGCCTGGTAGACCAGTACCTCTGCTAAATCCTAAAGAATTGTCACATGACTATCAAGCCATGCCCACAAAATAAGCCACACCCACAGAACAGGTAGTAAAAAAAATTAGAACCCACTCCTGGTCCCTTAACTCTCACACCATAAAAGTGACATCTGATGTTTTCAGACCAAACTCTTAAAACTTTAATCACCTACTATGCCAAAGAAAGTTATTCTTTTTTTTTAACAAGGCAGATTAACGTTGAATACGGCAGGGAAAGGACAATTGCCAAGAATTCATCTAAAGTCAAGTGTGAGAAAGGAAGAGTTCAGGACATAGTAACGGCGGAGGGGGGGACTCTGTGGTGCCTCTTTTCCCTTGGTATCCTAAGCACATGCGTATTGTTTAATCCATGGCTGTCTATAAATGAGCCAAAGATTGCACGAGCCAAAAAATACATCCCAAACACTTTTGCAAACCAATATTGCAGTGGTGAAATCTGAACCAGTTTACTACCGGTTCGCTGGCTGTGCATGCATGCTGCATGCACATGCTCAGTGCACACCACACACACCAAAAGGAGGCAAGGAGTAAGTAGAACAGCGCCGGGGGGGGGTGATCAACTGTGACGCACAATTTTTTTTTTACTTTTAAAAAGTTTTTTTTTACAACCTATTTGGCCGAATAGGTTGTAAAAAATTACTTTTGAAAGTAAAAAAAAAAGAGGCTCTGACAATCAGGCAGCTCAGCTGGGATTGTCAGAGCCGTTTTTTTTTTTACCTTTTAAAGGCATTTTTTAAAAGAAGTGGCAAGCAGCTGACCGGGTGGGCATGGGTGGGGGGGGGGCAGGGATTTTTGCTACTGGTTCTCCGAACCACCCGCCGCCATCGCTACCGGGAGCATTTCACCCCTGCAATATTGGTGCAGGGCTTTCTCTCATGAGTCAGGCATATACTTTTGCACACTCCCAGTACTTTGTAAAGATTAAGATATTGGTTGAACTACTTGATGACTTTGAGTCATTAATCTCCCTTAGTCTTCCTGCCTAGCACAACTGGGCAGGAAAGAAAGCATTAAAGGAAGTCACAATTGCTTGTGACTGTTTTGATGGCCATCATCAAAAACCCTGGGCAATTTTTTGTTGTTCATTTTCACTTAAGCAGGAAAACACTGAATTTACTCCCAAACATCATCAATTTTGTGAAAGAAATGTTCTGCAAGATATGACGCTACCAGCAGTAAATACAATTTGTGCTGCTTGGCTGTGGCATACTTCTGCACGCTAAATAATTGCTAAAAAATAGGGGGGCTTCTGCAAAAGATCTCGCTTGTTCTGCAAACCTCAAACCTTACTGCAAAGCTTACAAACAGGTCTTTGCCATTTCATATATATCTTACTTTTCTTAACTGAAAACTACACTTAAGTTCAGTTAGGTTATTGGCATGAGCCAACCTGCACACGCAATCAAGTATTTATGGATGGATGGATGGATGGAAGGAAGGAAGGAAGGAAGGAAGGAAGGAAGGAAGGAAGGACACAATCAAGTATTGAAGGAAGGAAGGAAGGAAAAAAGAAAGAGAGAGAGAGAGAGAGAGAGAGAGAGAGAGAAAGAAAGAAAGAAAGAAAGAAAGAAAGAAAGAAAGAAAGAAAGAAAGAAAGAAAGAACGAACACAATCAAGTATTTATGGAAGGAAGGGAGGAAGGAAGGGAGGAAGGAAGGGAGGGAGGGAGGGAGGAAGGAAGGAATTAATTTTTGTCCCCATGCTTCTGAAAAATTCCAAAACTATTATAGTGCTGAACAAAATCAACTTTCATGATTTATCAAATGGATCACAGGGAGACCAAACATTGACACAAAAGGATGAAAGTAAGGAGGCGTTAAAATGTAATATAGACTATCTGCTCTGATAACAGCATACTGAAATTAAACAGTGTCTGTCTGAAGACAAAGGATAAACTCTGACATATTGCAAATGATGATTATCTATGGAAGTGGCTTGTTCTGGAACCTGACAACAGGCAACAAAATATTATCTACAAACAAACAATCCCCCTCTCACCCTGCTTTGTGCATTGTTGCTGATCCAAACAAAATCTACATCAGGATACACAGCCTCACCTTCTCAGCCGTTATGTTGCCCTGATGAATCACTAGATGCAGTCCTGTTACCTCCAAATGTTAATAGGTAGGAGTGGAGAAATTATGAAAAATATGTGGTCAAGCATAATATTAACTTTAAGTAATCAATTTAACTACATTTAAATCAAATCAAGTTTGGGTCTGCCTTTTCCTCTTTACTTGACCCCATTTATTTCTGGGGATGGTGCTTTCAAATATGTATAACAGTAACCGGGTTGGAAGAGACCTTGGAGGTCATTTAGTCCAACCCCCTGCTCACGCAAGAGAACTGTATTAGGGATTTGAACCGCCAAACTGCCAACTTTTCTGATCGTCAAGCTCAGTGTTTTAGCCACTGAGCCACCTGTCAGGCTATTGTATTCAAAGGTCAAGAACCGCATTGACTTGAATAAATTATAATTGCATATACCAGCAAGGAATCATCCATTTATGGACACTGTCTATCTGAGGTTATTCCTCATCAAACTGCTGGGCTTATCAAGCTCTGCAAAAGAACAAGGAGGTTGTTCAAAGCAGAAGTTTTAAAGAGCCTTGGTGGCGCAGCAGACTAAAGTGCTGTTAAGTAGCACCAGCTGCCTGCAATTACTGCAAGTTCAAATCTCACCAGGCTCAAGGTTGACTCAGCCTTCCATCCTTTCGAGGTAGGTAAAATGAGGACCCGGATTGTAGGGGCAATAAGCTGACTTTGTATAAAAAAGAACACCGCTTGGAGGGGCGGGCGAAAGCCCTACTAAGCAGGTATATACAAAAGTATGAAGGCTATTGCTTAATGCATGGTAAACCGCCCTGAGTCTCCAGAGAAGGGCGGCATATAAATCGAACCAATAAATAAATAAATAAATAAATAAATAAATAAATAAATAAATAAATAAATTTGCATAAGGCCAACTACTGAACTGGCAGGTAGCTGGACTAAAGTCAGTATTTTTTATTTATTTATTTATTTTTGATGATCTCAAAAAAATTCTTAAAATTTTTAGTAGCCTCATGGGAGAATTAGGAGTCCTGGATGTTCACCTGTAACTTTAACTGAATATGTTAAGTAAAGATTATTTTACCAGGTTATAAAAGAGAGAGAGAAAAGTGAAAGTATCAGTATCTACCAAATTTCTGACATTGAGCCTAACAATTATAGTTTAGTCTAAATTTGGATACCGATCATCCCAATGTCTGAAACAGATACACATGCATTACAAGATGTTGGGGCTCGTAACAATGAGAACAAGTGTCCTTTCCATTTGCTTTTCTGCACATCATTGGAAACTCTGCTATGTGTGAGTTTTCCAATTATTCTTGCTGTTTTCAGCAGAGGTCAGTTGTTAGGTACTGGGTTTGGCATTCAGTATGTCGTCCTAGAACCGTGATGGTGAACTTATGGCACACGTGCCCAAAGTGACATGCAAAGCTATGTTGCCCGGCACACACAGCCTTACCTGTTTGTTTTTTGTGTTTCTGGCACAAATGTGCGGGCGACGATCAGCTGTCCTTCGTGTGCATGGCAGTGCCGAAAACCAGTGTATGCAGGCGTGCCGGCCAGCTGATTGTTGGGTGTGCATGCACACCGGAACCCCGAGGTTCAGCTTTTCACACGTCCCTTCGCACGTGTGGCAATGCCAAAAACTGGTGCATGCATGCATGCCGGCCAGCTGATTGTCGGGCATGAATGTGCGCTGGAACCTGGAAGTTCGGCTTTTCCTGAGCGTGGCCCTGACGAGCGCAACCTTTTCAGCACTCAGTGCCAAGAAGGTTTGCTTTCACTGTCCTAGAATAACTCCAAGGACTGATCATGTTCTCATCAGTTCTAAATTTCAGCGGAAGAAATGCATCTCTTCCAAAACTGAATCAGTGGAGATAAAGTGATGCTGTATATTTAAATACATGCAAATACAGGTATACACACACACATGCTTTTTAGCATGGTTTAAAATTCCAAATCAAATCCATCTGAAAGCAATAAAAACAAAACTAGATAAATGCAGTTAAGAACATTTTGTACTGCCTGCAAACAATTTACTAGAAGCACCGTAAACATAATCTTTTATTTTATTTACCTGTTCAGAGGTAACATCTGCTGGGCATGGTGAAAAATGTCATGACGGCACCCTCAGAGGTCCACCCATTCAGGGTGAAGTACCATGTCCACCATCTTCACATGTTCACCCTACTTTTTGGACACCTTGGCATCTACATATATTCGTATCCATAGGTTAACCGTACAGTTCAAGAATAGATCAGGACCAGATAAACAGATTAAAGACTGAGAAAATCTACAACTTCTACAACAGTTATGTAAGACATGTTTTTTCCATTTATGTGGAGTCAGGAAGGGCATCTGGCCAGTAAATGCTGAGCACCATCCAGTCACCTTGATTCTAGCTTGAATTAAAGGATTTCAGGATCATAAAAGGGAGGGGTTTTTGCATTTATGTGAACATTATTACTTAATCCTTTTAAGTAACCACCTTTAAAGTGCTCCATGGCTTAGGACCTGGTTATCTACGGGACCGCCTACTACCACCAATAGCCTCCCACCGGCCAGTACGCTCTCATAGAGAGGGACTCCTCCGGGTGCCGTCAGCCAAACAGTGTCAACTGGCAGCCCCTAGGGGGAGAGCCTTCTCTGTGGGGGCACCTACCGTCTGGAATGAGCTCCCCCCGGAGATACGGAGGATCCCGGATCTGCACACCTTCCGCTGCGCTGTGAAGACCTTTTTATTCCATCAGGCGGGCTTGGCCTAATCTCTTCCCTTTTTTAAATATCTAAATTTTAATCTGTTTTTAAATTATTGGGGTGTTTTAATCTGTCTGGGCCAAAATGATTTAATTTGATTTTATCTGGTTTTTAAATTTTTTGTATCTATGTATTTTATTGTTGGCTGTTCACCGCCCTGAGTCCTTCGGGAGTAGGGCGGTATACAAATCAAATAAACTAAACTAAACTAAACTAATCCAAAAAAACATGGTTAGAAGACTGACCATTTTCTTTACTGGCAACCATAGGGGGAAAAAAATCAGAGCTGCTCTGAAACGGTTATGATCTATTTCATAGGTTAATTTGTATGAATATTTGCAGCAAAAATTTACTGCCCTAAATATTTACAATTATGTACCAAACACAAAGGAAAAGTCAATATTGAACAATGGGTATCAGTATAATTTAATATACTGCACTATAGTGGGTTAAATTTCTGGTTCACAGTCTAATGATTTTATTGAAGAGTAAACAAGCAAATTATTTAACAGTGAGAGAACAATATTATATCCCTATTATTCCTGGCAGTCTTCTGCAAATTTAGCATCCACGTTTGAACTTCACTCTCATTTTCCCTGTCAATCAGGGCCCTAAAAATTAAGTAAGAAATAGATCACAGCAATACAAATGTTTAAAGGGCAAATGTTTGTATGTCACTTTATCAAATGCTAGCAAATGAGCATGAAATAGAACATATATATAAACCTTAACATTTCGACTGTTAGATATATATTTGAAAGCAAAAGCTAAACACTCTTAAAGATGTAAAGAAGAGCAGCCATTGGAAACCAAAAGAATAAGAAATGCTTGCATGAAAAAAAAATACTAATTAGAAAACTGAGCATGCACACTTTTGCAGAAGTGTACATATGAGTATTTTGAGAGCACATGTATCTCTAAAAGCTTAAGTACCTGGAATGGAGAAGAACCTATTAAATTTGCTACCTTTACAGTCATAATTTATGAGTAACTGGATCAGTGGTGAGATTCAACATTTTTTACTACCGGTTCTGTGGGCGTGGCTTGGTGGGCGTGGCATGGCATGCCTTGGTGGGCGTGGCTTGGTGGGCGTGGCAGGGGAAGGACCCTGCAAAATCTCCATTACCACACCACTCCAGGGGAAGGATACTGTGAAATCTCCATTCCCTCCCCACTCCAGGGGAAGGTTACTGCAAAATCCCCATTTCCTCCTGATCAGCTGGGACATAGGAGGCAGAGAATAGATGGGGGCGGGGCCAGTCAAAGGTGGTATTTACCGGTTCTCCGGACTACTCAAAATTTCCACTACCTGTTCTCCAGAACTGGTCAGAATCTGCTGAATACCACCTCTGAACTGTAGGCAACTAGTTCGCAAATAACTTTTTCATTCCTGTTGTGGCTACCAATTTAAGTCTATCTTATCAAAAATATGGACAGATACCAAGTGGCACCAGAGACTTAAAGAGTTTTCTGAACTCTTTTTTGATCATCTAATGCTTTTCTGAATATTTATCAGACCCCATCTGGTAGGTCTCATCAAATTAGTATTTAAATTCCCTCAGTCGGGTGTAAGCTCAATGAATGAAAGAACCAAACATTTATACAAATAAAGAAGTACAGTCAACCAGAGATTTCAAGAATACTTCTGATGCTGCCATTTTTTGCTTATACTGTAGTACAGTATTTCTCAACCTCAGCAACTTCAAGAGGCCTGGACTTCAACTTTCAGAATTGCCCAGCCAACATGAACTGAGATAATGTTAGGTACAATTCTGGTGCATGAGTGGGATTTGTATATAAATGAACAGAAGTTAAAGAATTGAAATGAGGATGGGAATATGCTGAAAGCAGAAAATTATAGGTATGAACAATAACTACAAAGCTGTGGTCTGTGAAATAGCAAGCTAAGAAATGGGTACATTTGTTCTATATTCTTACAAATAGTGATGCTATTTCTTAGCCATGCAAATAAAAATTTGGGGCTGCTCAGTCTAAGAAAATCCCTTCTTACTGTTCTCCTTCACCTAAGACTGATCATTTTAATGCATCACTATTTGTAAGAATATAGAACAAACAAAATGCATTTCATACTAAGTAATTACTAAATAATATATCTGTAACAACAATAATATGTTGAATGACAGTTGTTTATTGGCTTGGCCAATATCCTTATCTATTGATCCTGCCTTGCAGGCTTCATTGCTTTGTGATGCTCGGGAAGACAATTATTTAAATATGATTACAATCTTTACAAGCATAAGAATTTTGGAGAATTATATCACAATTGTACATAACAATGGCCTCTGCTGACCATTTTCTTTTCAAAGGTATGCATGAGTGTGCATATAAGCATCCCCCACCCCAAAAGAAAAGTACATAGAAAAGATCAGTCTATCTTAAATAATAGAAATGTCTGTGAAGCCATTTATAACATCCAGCTGTGTTATTTTTTCTGTTGATCTGGTACTATACTTAGCAAAGTAAAATGGTGTCAGAGACATCTGGCATAAATACAAACACATCTGCTTCATCTTCTCTGGGTGAAGTCCATAGATGTTATCACGATATTCTCACTTTCTAACCCCAAATATAAAATGAGATTGACTAGCTTTAACATCATTGACAAACCCTAATGTTCCGGCCTCTAGTAGAACAAACCCAAATCCGTATCTCTTCCCTCTCCTTTTCAAAGCCCCTCTCAAACACTTATCATCATCAAACCAAATCAACCCACTGAAGGATGAACTATAATCTGACCACATTTTTCCAGTGCAGATTGTGCACTGGAATTGGTAGATAATTTATTTTTTGACTTCCCATTCATGGGCTGAAAGAGAATGACTGTGTGCCAAAATCACCCAGCCAGTCGACAGACCTAAGATGGATCTAGAACCGTGATGGCGAACCTATGGCACACATGCACCAAATGGCATGTGGAGCCATGGCGCCAGGCAGGTGCGGCATCACCTGTTCATCTTCCGGGTTTCTGGTGCACATGTGCGTGCGACAATCAGCTGGCTTTTTTGCATGCAGCAGTGCTGGAAACTGGAAGAGCTGGTCTTCTGTTTTCCTGCATGAGCATATGCGCCGGCCAGCTGATCATCGCATGCGCATGCGTGCCAAAAACCCAGAAAAGTAGCTGGCTGAAATCAGAAGTTCAGTAGCTGAAACGGGAAGTTCATTTTTGGGCACGCACATGCACCCTGGATAACTCCTCTTCCAGGTTGTGGCCCAGACACGCACGCTCTCTCTTTTCAGCACTTGGTGCAAAAAAGATTTGCCATCACTGATCTAGAACTTGGTCTGCCTTCTCCTAATCCAGCATCATATGAGCCGAGGTGGCACAATGGTTAGGGTGCAGTACTGCAGCTACTCCAGCTGACTGCTAGTTCAGCAGATCAGCGGATCAAATCTCACCGGCTCAAGGTTGACTCAGCCTTCCATCCTTTCAAGGTGGGTAAAATGAGGACCCAGATTGTGAGGGGCAATATGTTATTTAGTATACTGTCTTTGGTGTAAGCCACCCAGAGTCCGGCATAGAAATATGAATAATAAAATAAATAAATAAATAAATCTTAACCACTCCGCAAAATAATTTTTTAAGCAGCTCTATCTCTCTAAATACTGGCACTAATTTACTTAATCAGAGCTAGCTACCTTAAGGTGCCCCACCATTACAACTGGAGATGTCTTTGAATAAACATCCTGTCAGTCAGGCTCATAGCATTTAAAAAGAAACAAAAGTATTCACAATTTACAAACTCAAGTTAAAAAAAGAGTAGTTTCACTAATGTAGTTCCTCTTTGTTTTCAGAGAAATGCTAATATGTTTAACCTGCAATTGAACGAATTGTACTCATTTCTGGGCCCACTTAACTTGATTGGACTGTTTGTGAGTCACTGAATACCAAAAATACTCCTCAAGGAAGGGTCAATTCACACATTCTATTATCCACTCAAAAGATCATGCCTGGAAGTGATTTCCATGTCTAGGCCTACTTGAAAATGAAATGTGTGCATCTGTGTAGACCTATTAATTACTTCATTACCTACTCAAGCACTGCAAATGTACAGATGTGGCTATGAAGCTTATGAGTCAGTAAGACATTACCACAAGTCCTATTTTGAGAGCAATTATACTGGACATTTTATGGAAAATGGTTTGATTGAGAAGTAAAGGATAGATCCCGTAGCGTTAAGGTTAACTTATTTCCCTGAGTCTTCAATTACGCACTACAAAAAAAGCTGCATAAAATGTGTGTTTTGAGAGGAACTACCTTATGCACCTGTTCTCAGAGAGCATGAAGCTTCTTAAAATAGATTAATATTCCCCCATTGGAGAGTAATTAGGGCATTAAAACACATTGGCCACTGAACCTGTTAAAAGCCTTCTGACTGCATTGGCGGCATAATAAACTTAAATGAACCAGCATGTTGCGTTTACATTAGAATCTACATTAGAATCCAGGCAGATTACACAAATGAGAATCAAAGATGCTGACCCTTGTACACAATTTAACACAATTTAACACATCTAATGCTGTCATACTTTACTAGCAAAAATCCATTCAGCGTCAAATCTAAAGAAGAAAATTCCGGCTGATGTTTTTTAACTTCACCCAGATATACAGTTACTGCACCCTAACCACATGGACTATGAAATTGCTGTCCCAAATTGTAATAAACATTCACAATTTTTTGTTCAGTTTTCAATATCACAATGAGTTTGTGTAACTAGCCCAGGAGAGGGGGAAAAAGTGGAATTGCTTAAAATGTTTGTTTCATTCGCTTTCCTCCCAAAAGCGAAAACCTGGTTTTTCTCTTATCTTTTGCTGACCATATTTAGTTGAGCTTTATTTGCTTCTTTCCATCTTAATGCATATTAATGCATGTTTGGGCTCTGAAAGCAGATGATTATCTATGTTTTTAATTATTTTTGCAAGAAGCTCCAAATGCATAGTAATTTAAAAAAGTAGGACAAAAATATTTTCAATACATAAAAAAAAGGGGGGGAGAACTATATTGAATTGAGCTTGGCTTCTGGGACTTCATGGAAACATCCACATGTTTTTTTCTCACAGTATCACCTGATGATCTCTCATTCAAATCCCAACCAGTTGAAATCTTGCTTATTTTTTTTTTTCATCAGCCAAACTATCACTCAGTTGGACTCATATATAGCAACAACAATAGCACTTAGACTTATATACTGCTTCACAGTGCTTAACAACCCTCTCTTAGTGGTTTACAGAGTCAGCCTATTGCCCGCCAACAATCTGGGTCTTCATTTTACCAACCTCGGAAGGATGGAAGGCTGAGTCAACCTTGAGCCGGTCAGGATCGAACTCCTGGCAGTGGGAATGTAGAGTTAGCCTGCAATACTGCATTCTAACCGCTGCGCCACCACAGCTCAGTGAAGTACACATTTATACAGCCAGGCACAATAAAATCTTCTGTAATGCACCGTATAATGCAACCTGAGCAGCATCACAGAATACCACTATGGTTATTACAGCAATGGGTTTTTGGTGCCTCCATTTTGCTAGACTCCGTATTTTCTGACTGGAACTGCAGATCCATTTTTGTATCCACAGATGAATGACACAAAAGCCTATCTTCTTTATCACACAAACCTAGTGCACACATTCATTCATTCATTCATTTATGTGTCCAATTTATATGCCGCCCTTCTCCGTAGACTCAGGGCGGCTTACAATGTATTATAGCAATAGCCTGCATACTTTTATGTATATACCTGCTTATTAGGGCTTTCGCCCCCCCTAAGCGGTGTTGTTCTATACAAAACTGGCTTATTGCCCCCACAATTTGGGTCCTCAATTTACCTACCTTGAAAGGATGGAAGGCTGAGTCAACCTTGAGCCTGGTGAGATTTGAACTCGCACTAATTGCAGGCAGCTGGCAGCTAAGTGCTAGCATTTAACAGCACTTAGTCTGCTGCACCACCAAGGCTCTTGGACATCCTAGGCATAACTCAAGATGGGTTGACCCTACTCCATGTTACCTTTTATAATGGAATAAGGAGAGGAGGGGGCATAATATAATAATTATGCTCAAACAAGGTGGAGTGGACAAAAAAACCTCCAGAACTTCCAAATCTGTTATTCTGTATTCTGCATAATCTTCATAAAGCAGTAACAAGCTAAATATTATTAAATAGGGGGCTGGAGGCAGGATCCGGGAGTTATAAACAGCCAGCCACTTGTCTGAAAAGGAGGTTGGACTAGAAGACCCCCCCCAAGGTCCCTTCCTACTCTTTTATTCTCTTATTCTATTAAATCTTCTATAAAATACAAGAGCCTTGGTGGCGCAGCTGACTAAGTGCTATTAAAGTAGCACCAGCTGCCTGCAATTACTGCAAGTTCAAATCTCACCAGGCTCAAGGTTGACTTAGCCTTCCATCCTTCCGAGGTAGGTAAAATGAGGACCCGGATTGTGGGGGCAATAAGCTGACTTTGTATAAAAAAGAACATCGCTTAGGGGGGCCCGAAAGCCCTACTAAGCAGGTATATACAAAAGTATGAAGGCTATTGCTTAATGCATTGTAAGCCGCCCTGAATCTCCGGAGAAGGGCGGCATATAAATCGAACCAACCAACCAACCAATAAATAAATAAATAAAATCTTTTATTCTCTCCCTCTCCCTCCCCTCCTCTCTTTCTCATAAAACATTCTTGATGACATCAATCCTTCTTGCTTCAAAAATAATAATCAAAATAATGTAATGCTATTAGCTTTTTTTTTTTTAAAAAAAGATGCATTTTTCAAAGCTACTTAAAGATTTTTTTTAAGTATTGAAAAGCGCAAATTCATTTTCCACGGCGTGAAAAAGAAATCCAAAAGCAATAAAGCAATTAAAACAGCAGTAGTAGCTTGAAATTGAAGCAAGCCAGCCAGTGCTAGGAATATTTTCAGCATGGTCTTTTTAAGTATGTTACTTTTTGATGTAAGCATTGGCCATTATTGTCAATCATGTGCCAATGCAGCAAGGAAATGGGAGTCTAATCTATGGGGCCATTTGTGCAGTGAAAATTAGCCACAGAATATGTTGTTCCATGTAGGTGGCTGCCTGTCAAATTATGGACTGGAAGACTTTAATCTTTTAAAAGGACTGTTAGTGCTGGATTATTCCTGACTATTGCATCTCCCAGTGAACACAAAATAGCTCTTAATCAAATCACATCAAATTGAATCAGGATTTTCACTTTAAAACGAATGCAAATGAATAAATGGCTCCAGAACAACAACTTGTTTATCAAAACAATAGTAACATTCCTTTTTTCACCGTATGCATTTTTGACAACTGAGTTTCGAAATATCGCTGGTTAAACATTACCCTTAAAATGCATTTTATAAATGGGTGTTTTGAGTATGCCTGTGAAATTCCCCATGCTAAATAGGTTCAATATTTATTTAAATTACGACAGTTTAAAAAAATTGTATTTATCCCCATTAATCTGTTTTAAAGAGGACAATGTTTTTATTTTGCTGACTCTTCTTTAAATTTTGTAGCATTATAGAACATAGAATAAATAGGGTTGGAAGGGACTTTGGAGGTTTTCTAGTCCAACCCCCTGCCCATGGCAGGATAGTCCATACAATTCTGGACTTTCTTTGGGCTTGGTATTATTAATATTATTCAGGTATACTCAGATTCCCCCAAATCATTCCCTGTTCCTGCCAGAGAATGTCCAAAGTTACAGCCTAACTGTGATTTTTAGTGCTTCAGAAATGAAGAGGAATTAAATATCCAGCCAGTAAATTATTCAGTTAAAATTAAATATTCTCTTGGCCTTTCTCTTTTTATCCTGCTCAAGACTTTGACTTCCCTTATGCCTTTAAGGCTCTAGAAAAAACCATCAGCAGTCCTGTTTTGACCATTTTTATTAAGTCACACAAGCAGTATTTCCCAAGCTATTTCATCTCATTCTGAGACATTCAAGAATTGATCAGAACTCTTGCACAGACATCATTTAAAACTATCAATTGCTTTGAATTAACTTCCTGATTAACAAATCGTGTCTATCTTTGCACGTGTGTGACTTATCAGAGACAAAATTGTTTAAGCATTGGAATATCCATTTCCTTAACAAAACTGCATGTCTAAAATGACAAAGCCAAGAAGCTGGCATCCAATTACACCAGCATAATTATACTATCTTTCTTCTGAAATTATTCCAGATTTAGTCTTTTGTATGCATCTGATGCATCCATTGTAAGGCAATTAGTTCATTTGATAACAATTTAACAACTGCCTTCATTCAACTGAATTCCCTCTAACATCCAATAAACTATTTGTTTCTAACTCCTGCAGTAGGAGCTTATCTCTTTTGTGATTTTTGTTTTACCCCCTGCTAGACTGATTGGCAGCTAAGGAGAAGGGAGGAAAAGGGTTTTCATTTGCAAACAGGTTGGCAATCTTTTTATTCTAAACTCCCAGGGCACTTCTGTGGGAGGGTAAGGAGACCTTCAGGTGTTATAAATGTAATTTACCTTTCCACTGCTGGAAGGGATAGAAACAGACCTTGCTATAAATAGAATCCGGGCCAGCTCTGCAGTATTATTGCTTAACTAGCTATTCTTTTGAGATTCATATGAATCATGAAAAAAAATGACTGCAGGATTATATCAATAATACTGACTATATGAGAAGCACACAATTTCTTTTCCTCTTCTGAATTTTGAAAAGATGCACAGATTCATGCACACACATACTCGACATATAAAAATGATACATGCAGAAGGAAACTCCAAAACCTCATTATTAACTTCATACAACCTCAGAAACAAAATAATTAAGGGCGACCAAAGGATGGAGACAATAATCCTCAAATTATCCTCTTCCGATTGCCTTGGGAAGTCAGCCTGCTTGCATTAATACAAGATAGCATGTTATATTTCTACTGCTGACATTTTTCTCTCCGTTTTCTTTTTTCCCATCAACGTAAAAATGCAAACTACCACCAGATGATAGCAAGCAGGTAGAGTTGTGTTTCCTGCCATTGTTGGTGGCTAACGAACTACGGGCAACTTGACATTCAGAAATATACCAGATCAACTTGAAAGGCAGGGAGAGGGCAGACGTTCACAAAAGCTGCACCAATTACTGCAAGTTCAAATCTCACCAGGCTCAAGGTTGACTCAGCCTTCCATCCTTTCTAAGGTAGGTAAAATGAGGACCCGGATTGTGGGGGCAATAAGCTGACTTTGTATAAATATACAAAAGTATGAAGGCTATTGCTTAACGCATTGTAAGCCGCCCTGAGTCTCCGGAGAAGGGCGGCATATAAATCAAATAAAAAAAATATTTCATATTAATCTGCAAAGGGAGGGAGGGAGGGAGGGAGGGAGGGAGGGACGGAGGGAGGGAGGAAGGAAGGAAGGAAGGAAGGAAGGAAGGAAGGAAGGAAGGAAGGAAGGAAGACTCCCAGTTTTGTAGTGTAATTCTGTGAAATATTTATTAATTTCATTCTTGAATTCTGAACCTTTGCCGTACAATCTTCACCATATCAGAGGTGCAAAAAATCCATGTGACCTCTAGATGGGAATTACAGATGGCTGTAAAAGCTCACAGAATGTACTTATTCTTCTTTTCTTACTCAACTACTAGAGTTCTTGCAAATGTTTTCAACTCCAACATATCAGCCTGATTAATAACCAGAGACTTTGCTTCATTTAGGCATTGTTAATAAATAAAATATGTCTGGCTGTGTTCATTCAAACTGCTAAGCCATAGATTATCTTTTAAAAAAAAAATCACAAAAGTTGGCCCCGCACAACATGAACCATCCCAAAGGAAGAAACCACAATAGGACCAATTCCATGGACCCATTCACTACATCAAAGAAATAACAAAGTTCACAGTTCTGACTGCCAACAAAGAATTGAAACTTAACCATCTTTCACAAAAACATAGCATGAAAGAGAATTGCCCTGCAGTCAAATAGGGAAAATAGATGCATTGTTTTCTTCTATTTGGGCTACTGTATCAGAACTACACAAAAACAAATAACAAGTGTTTCTTTTTTTTTTTTTTCCTCCCCATCTATTGGTCACCTGGATATTTTTAGACTAGATACAGTCGCTCAACTGTTGCAACTCTTAAAAAATAGCTATGTACTAAAACGTACATAAGACACCAAAATTACAAAATGAATTCAAACAATTTCATTCTCAAGGAGAATGTACCATTTTTCATTGTACAATATGTGGATACCAGTTTTCTCAGCCATTTGACATATTCTTGATGGCAGGTTAGTATTGGTTGCAAATCTGCAAAAGCAGATTGGATCTGGTTTTGAACAAAAGAAAAACATGGAATATATTATATTATATATATATGTGCTGCTTTTAACAAAGACAACATGTTACATTTCCAAAATAAAAATAAGAATATTGACTCAATTGCCAATTTTTTTTCCCATGCTGTCTAATGAAATCTTTTAAAATTTCTCTTTGGATCTTTATATAAGCATATTCAGTTTTTTTTTTTTTTAAGGTAAAGGTTCCCCTCACACATATGTGCTAGTCGTTCCCAACTTTAGGGGGTGGTGCTCATCTCCATTTCAAAGCTGAAGAGCGAGCGCTGTCCGAAGACATCTTCGTGGTCATGTGGCCGGCATGACTAAACACCAAAGGCGCACGGAATGCTATTACCTTCCCACCAAAGGTGGTCCCTATTTTTCTACTTGCATTTTTTTTATGTGCTTTTGAACTGCTAGGTTGGCAGAAGCTGGGACAAGTAATGGGAGCTCACCCCGTTATGTGGCACTAGGGATTCGAACCGGTGAACTGCCAACCTTTTGATCGAGCATCTTAGCCACTGAGCCACTGCATCCCTTTTTAAGATAACCTCCCTCCAAAACCCCAAGTAAATAAGAACACTGACATCTTGATGAAAGAAATGTTATTTCCATACAGTAAGTCTTCCCCCTCCAATTAAAATTGGCATTGATTTCATAAAATATAATAAAGCAACATGTTTTGATTTGATAGAGTTGCTTCGTGAGTAAAACATATTTTTCAGGTATAGGCTTGACTATTGTCCTCTAAGGAAATGGAAATTGCATTAGCAGGGCACTCTTATCTGTAAGTAAGAGGTAGAATCTTGTGATTGATCATATTGACCTTGGAAGTTAAGCTGAATTGGATCTGGTTATTATATATATGGAACACTGCCAGGAAATTCCAGGGCTGTGGAAGAAGGCAATGCCAAACCATTTAATATTGCTGCAGAGAAAACTGCATGGATGTGTTTTGTTAGTTGACAAGAACGGAGGTTGACTACTGAGAGTTGTTTTCTTTTTATCCATAATGGCCTATATCTGGGACAAAAGGCAACTACTGTGCTGTAATAACAGTCAATGTCCACCTTGCAGACTACAAATAAATAAGCACAAGGCTTAATATTACTAGCTAAAGTTCTCGGGGAGAAATTGTAAGAGAGAAGCCGTAAGAAACATTAACAGCAATGGTCATTGTTTTCAAAATGGTAGGAGCTACCAAATAAGTGGAACCCTGGCCCATTTTAAGTTAAGTGTAAGATGTGCACTGCACATTAAAAAGAAGTAGGGCATTAATATGCATTGTACTTTAAAAAGAGGTGTGGTTAAGGAGTTTAATTAAAGAGTGCTGCAGTGGCCTAAAGGTGGAGCTCTTGCCTCTCAATCAGGAGGCTATGAGTTCGATCCTAGATAGAAGCAGATATTTCTCTCTCTCTGGGCACACTGAGAATATATCTGCTGAACAAAACTCCGCATTGGCGACAGGAAGGGCATTCAGCCATTGAAGCACTCCGCTAGCTCCATTCAGTTGCCCAGACTCCATACCACAAGGGATTATGGGGTTGTTAATTGAAAATGAATGAATTAAAAAGAGTAGGGATTTCATTGCTTGGTTGTCTGGCCATTTTGAGGCTAGTAACTATTGCTGCATACACTTCAGAGATAAAGGGTGAATCATCCTCTAGCAAGAACAGGAGAAGAAAAATATAGAAAATTGCCATGTGTTGAATCAGACCACTGGGCCATAACTTGACTGACCTCCGATGGCATCCTTCAGCACTGAAACTGTAGAATGGCATGCAGATTTTTGACAGCCCTCAATTTTATCACAATAGAACCAGGTCAGTATTCAAAGATGACCCAACCTGATTTTTAAAAAGAATGTCTCTTCTATTTCTCCAAAGAAGAGAAAGAGAGGGAAGGAGTGGGGCTAATTATTCTTAAATCCTCATAAGGATCTTTGAGAGCCACAAAAGTAATGGCAATAACACCAGCCTAGTGTGCTGCAATCCAAGAAGTCAAAAAATGAAAACATGCCATAGGGGTTCCTTATCCTTATATGAAACATCCAAGTTCTCTTATAACCAATTTCAGTCAAATATACAATGAAAAATAAATGCTACTGAATTATACATAACAGTCCACATAACATAAATAACAATCATAGGAAGAGCTTAACTTGATTGCAGGAAAAAAAAAAAACTACTGGGATCTGCCTTCTGTAAATTAAGCCAAAAATAAACTATTTATAGTTTACATGTATAAATGGATTTTTAACAACAAACAATAATGCATCCAGGACAATCATTCAAATGCATTCAAATAAATGATAATAAAGGATGAAGGCTATTGCTGAGCACATTGTAAGTCGCCCTGAGTCTCCAGAGAAGGGCGGCATATAAATCAAATTTAAAAAAAAAAAATGATCATTTTATCTGACGTACCAATATGGAGGTATCTAAAGTAACTGCCATATTTAGAATTCCAACAAAGAAATATGGATAAAGTAGCTAGATATGAGTGTACAAAAGCATCTAGTAGTACATCATCAAGAAATCATACTTCCAAAACCTGAATTAAAAAATGCTACCTGTGGGCTGATTTTAAACACAGTTTGGCTCAAACACATTCCATAATAAAGGGCCATTTATGTTGACCAAACACATGGTCTTCTTAATCTTTGTAATATGGTAATCCCATTAGTATTTTTTTTACTACCTCAGTTTCATTTTTCAAATATACTGATGAATGTACTATACTCCCACATGGTGACAGCATTTACCATATAAATTTGCTTTCCCACCAATTTAGTATATCGTAGTAGTCGCTGTATAACAGCACATGCCTAAGGTTAATTTCACAATGTGAAAACAACTAGGTAAAATTATTCATTGGTTGCCACATTCAAAAAGGAGGATATGGCAATCCGGTCTATAGGTTCGTATAATCAAACAACCATAATATTTTTTTCTGTTCTGTCCATTTTCATTGTCCTTATAGATTTATTTGCAGTTCCTTCTCAATGCATAGAATACATATATATTTTAGGGTGCTCAGTTTAGGAGGACTGGGGAAATGAAATGAAAAAGGATATATACAGATGAACCCAAATGATCACAAAAACCAAAACTTCATCAGGTTTAAACATTATTTAAAGTATACTAATGAAATTTCACTTTTGCTCACTGGTTCAGCGTTAGCTCAGCATCTTAACTAACCAGTATAAAATCTAAATTATCAACCAGTTGAGCTACTTGACAAAATCATCTGTCTTTTCAACCCAATCATCAATACAATGTAATATTATTTCATAGCACTAAAATATTTGCACAGGTATTCTAAAAACACATCAAATATATCGCAATCATTGTAAAATTTAATTTTAAAAAGTCATCCTAAAATATGACTTCCTTAAGAATTATTTTTCTAATTGCTTGCTATAATTGGCAACAAGAAAGATGTGCCATTTAGTCCATTAAAATTTGCTTCTTCCAATTAAGATTTGTTGCTGCCATTGAGCACTGAATAAACTCTGAATCATTTCTAAAGTTTTTATATATCTACCTGCCTGCCTGCCTGCCTGCCAATTATCAAGAAAAGGTGGGGCGAAAGATGAGAGATTTTCTAATTGAAGAACATTGATATATTTATAGAAATTATCCAATGTTGAATATCCTAGACTTTTGGTAGCTATTGTAAGAAAAGAAGTATGATAGCAAAAAACATTCTTATAGCACCTTTTTCAATGAAAGTAGTTTATTAAAAGGCATCAGTTTTCATGAGTTGCAACTCATGAAAGCTTATGCCTTTTAATGTATATTAGAAAAGGTGCTATTACATTCCTACTTATTGTTTTTGTTTTAATTGGAAATTGATATTCCCACTAATTCTCATACTCCTATAATATCCATGTAGTATACATAGTCATGACAGTTTACACATGATTTGTAGAAATGGCCATAATTGCCTTTGCTCACTGAACATAACAATCTATAAATCATGATGTATAAACCATGATTCAAACAAGGAAATACAAAACCAAACAAATCATATTAAACTTTAATGTAAAGATTTTTAGCATGATGAGTCAATTCTGGATGTTTGCATTTCTTAAGAGAAAGTTCAAATAGCCCACTTTGCAATGTTAAACCAAGATTAGTCCAGCCTTGCCCAAACTGGACATCCTCCAGATGTGTAGACTCTCAGAATTCTCAATGATCACCATCCTGTTTAAAGGACTTCTAGGAGTTAAAAATCAACCCATATGGAAAATACCCAGATTAGGAGAAATGGAGGTTGAATAAGATTTTTTATGAACCTGTTCCTCCACAGGGAAACTATTAGACTACAATTTTTCCACTTCAGTTCTCTAGTCTGAAAAGTTGACTATCGCTATCATCTGGTTCTGAGAATGAATGGGTTAAATAAATGTTTATGGTAGTCTACATGTTCTTTCTTCCTTTTATACTCATCTTCACTTCTCCTCCCCATTCCCATTTTTCCCCTCTGCACAAATCTCAGCCGTTTTCTTTTTATCAAACTTTTTTTCTAAACGATTGTGGGAATTTTTGACCCAGAGAGGATAGAAATGTTTCCAATAAAGCACAGAAGGTAAAAAAACACATTACTTCCTGGTTAAAACCAGGAAGTAATGACACCCGGGCGGGTGGGCGGAGCTTTGCTCCACCATCGCTACCAGATCACCGAATCACCAACCAAAATTGCTACCGGATATATATATCCCTCTTGCACATTTCTTACAGTTCTTGGTCAACATATTTCACCTACAAATATTAGGAATAGATTTTTTTTGGGGGGGGAGATAATTTGATCAAATCATCCTTGAAACAATGCTGCAGAGCAGCACCGTAATTCTAAAAGGTCAGAATGAAGTAGCTGCCCTTTTGGTTTTAGCCAGTTAAGAGTAGCTGCTATGCGCACCGCTAATGATTGAACCAAGGTGGCTGATCGAATAAGATCAGCCATTCCTTGACATTACATGAAAGCAGAAAAAAAAAAAAACCTGTAAAAAGATTTGCCTTAGTAAAGCTGGCCATGCATATGCTTAGAAATATCCACTGGATTCTCCCATATACTTCTTTTGTAGTGCAAGATTGCAGGAAATTGATATATAGGCAGCACACATAGTATGCAGCAAGGAGAACCAGCATTTTTGGGGGGGGGGGAACTTCTTTATAAACTTATTATTGAGAGTCAGTTTGGTGTGTAGTACTTAAAAGGCACCAGGCTAGAAACCAGAAGACTATAAATTCTAGAACTGCCTTAGGCACAAAGCCAGTTGAGACAATCACTTTTTCCTAGGAAGAAGGCAATGGCAAACACTTCTGAAAACATACACGGATTAAGGTACTTCAGGCAGTTATTGCCTATCAAGGCTGACTTGAAGGCACAAAAATAAGCAAACAAGACTGTTATTCCATTTCTGCTTTAAGCTGCTTCACATATACACTGGCTTCCAGGATGCCAATGACAAAATGCACATCGCTGTATCAATATGCAACCACATAATGGAAAGGCTCATAGTATGATTTGACAAACATGGCCCAACATTTTTCCTATTACAGTAGCTAGCTGCAGAGGCCTATAAGCATGACACAATGCTATGTATAGCATCTTGCTATGCACACTGATTTCAGGAAAGCTGAGGTCTACACAAGCATATTTATACGATGCATATAAATATTTGATATTTCATGGGCCATCAGTCCTGGAGGAAATCATTCACATTCCATTCCATGAAGTTTTCTGTGGTTTCTTTAATAAAAAGAAAATCCAGATTTAATTGTGATACGCAATTACTAACTATCTTGGCATGGATTTTTTTTTTTTATTTTTGCAATATACTGGTTCTAATGCGAGGCCCCTGTAATGAGCCTTTTGCCACAGTTTCCAATAATTTCTGTTTTTTTATGCAACTATCCATAACATATGTTTGTATTCATTTTTTTTTTACAAATTATAAGCTCTGTATCCATTTGAGACGACTCCTCCTTCTTCTCTCCTCCTCCTCCTATTTCTACTTCTACTTCTCTAAAGAATAGAAGACAGCAAAAAGTCTCTACACACTGTTGTAATTTAAAGACTTCAATACATTTGGTGCAAAATGTATTTCTAGTTACTTCCATTATGCTCTAATATAACCACCTAACACAATTTGTGACTTCTGTTTTGCTACTTACTATTTATTTGGTTAGGATTTAATAAGCAATGATTTATTGTGATTTCCTTTCAGTAGCACCAGCATGAGTGTCTTTGACTGCCTTAATTTAACTAAAGATTAAGAAGGCCTCTTAACAAACCTTTTACATGATAGCATTTGTATTATAAATGTGCTTTTTCCCCCGGTATGCTAAGATATCAAGTGCTCACTAAATTATGGCAAACCAAAAAGTTCTCTTATGAAGAAATCAAGTTACACATGTAAATCATTGCAACTGGTCCTTTTCCCCTCCTCCCTACAGATCTCCTCTCTCCACGCACACACACCTAGGGGCTCCTGAATATAAGCTTTCCCTGATAAAGGTCCATAAAACCAATCCCTCACCAAAAGACAACTATTCCACAGATGCCATTGCATGAATTGCAAACTATTTAAATTCATTCAAACTGATTCTTGTAAACCTAAGTATGTACTGAGTATGCAGCATTTAATACCCCATAAAATACAATCGATTCGCAAAAATCAAATATAGCAAAAAGATTTCTGTTCTCCAGAAAGCTATTGGGATATGTTTTCAGTGATGAATCAGATATGACAATGTCAACAATCAGCATCCTTAAATGCTGGCATCCGGCATCTCTACAATCAATAACTGACCTTCAGCACCCAATACAAAATGAAACATATCCTTTATCAATTTTCCATCTTTCTTCAGTCATTCAACCAAAATAAAGCATTCATAGAGTTTTGAGTTGTGATTTTTTTTCCCCCTGACAATCAGCGAGAACTCCAATGTCAGCAGTGAAAACATATGGGCTTTTTTTTTTTTTGCATGGAATAAGAACGATTGATGGATCTGACTAAGGTCCCATTCAATCTAGCATCTGCATCAGACAGGAGATGCCTTTGAAATCTCAGAAGACCTCTTGCATTCTCAATCTGTTGGTCTTTAAGTAATCCTGCCAGAGATATCAAACCAGTTAATCCAGTTCTCCTTTAAAACTATTTGAAATGATAGCCATCACCACTGTAGAAGGCAACTTTCAGAGTTTAACCCATGCACTGTGCACAAAATACTTTATTTCCCTGATTTGGACCTTTCTAAATTTCATTTCAGTGAATACATCTGCAAAGGAGGGGGAAAAACCCCCATTCTGTTCACATTTTCCACACCAAGTATTAAACACTTCTATCAAATCTCCCTTAGGTTTTGCATTCTAAGCGAACAACATACAAAAGCTGTAATTTTTCCCCCCTCAAAGATTCGCTTCCAATAACTTTTCACATCTACATCCTGGAAAAAAAGAAGAAACAGTATCTCATTCACGGCTTCAGACAGCAAAATATTCTGCTCAGGCTAGTTTCCAGAATCATGTTTAAATGTGTTGTTGGCTCCAGAAATATATTTTCATGATACGATTGTTTGGTTCTGATTTGCCGTCAGGTTGGGAAAGGAGAAGAATGCAGAATTATTTCTGCAAAAGAAAATAATACATCCTTCATAAAAAAAAGCTATATATTTTGTGAGAAAGGTATCAAAGCAACATGCCAGACAGACAATTCTTATAGGGGAAAAAAAATAATCCAATGAAATGATCTTTTCTTTCACAAGTCAAAAATTGGAAACAGAAAAAAAAAAATAAGCACCTGAAACATCCTTTAACCAATTTCTATGGGGAATGGTCAAGAAGAAATAAAACTGAAAGTGGAAATTGTAGGATTGTATGTAACTTCACTTCACAAGTACCCCTTCAGAATGGCTGCATGTAAAGCCTTACAACACCATAGTGACAGGACTTTAATCCTTTTACAGCATTGGAGGGGGTGGGGTGAGGGGAGAGATAATTTTGTTCTGCGTAACATGTCACTGGAAATAAATAACTGACCGTGAGGTAAAGATGATTTCATTTCCTTCCATTTGAAATTGTTATCAAGTATTTATTTATAAAGTTGTTGGTTTTTTTTTTCTTAAAAAAAATATACATGTGCTGGAATACATAGAAGACAATCCTGTCCCATCATACAGTCGATTCTGTATTTATGGATATGTTTGCCACTGCTTGGTGTTCAAAGAAGAAAAGATGGATACATCATAAATAGATTTGAACAGTCCACTCTATGGCCTTTCAAGATGCCGGGGCAAACAGAGAGATCTCTTCAAAGGCAATTCTACTTGAATGAATGATTTGAAATGGACTTCAGCAACTGCCAACTGCTAAGCTGTTTTGCCAGTATCGTTTAAACAAAATGAAACATAATTCTGCCAACCTCCTGCTCAAGTAATAACAACAATAATAATAAAATAGGTTCTGGGGAAGGACTCGATGGGTTGATAACAAATGCCAAATCCAGTCTAAACATCTGGCTAACAAAATAATCCTAATAACAGTAATGTTTACACCTCCCTCATTGAATTAGCAAAATTATTCATTCTGCTGTGAGACTCGTAAAAGTAATTATTAATGGACAGCCACAATGAAGTAAATCTCCTATAGCTTTCTTTCATTTTCCCTGAATTATTATTATTGTTATTTTTGACGTTAGATTGTCTATGGGGTTTGATCGTTCTAATTCTTGTTGTTTTTTCAAACATTTCTGGGATTCGCCAGGGCGCTGATTGCTTTGCAAATCAGAGAATGCCACGCTACTTTTCTGAGCCAATCATAGACTCTGATAAAACTACATCCTTGTGTGAAGGGGGAAAAAAACCAACAAACTTAATATTTTGGCCAAGGAGGAATCTTTTTCTCAAAAAAGGTGGAAGCAGGTGTCATAGGTAAAGTTGCAGTCAGATGTTTCATATATGCCTCAGGATGCAATTCTATGGTCTCTAGAAAGCTGAAATCTCTTTTTTAAGGATGAAGAACACCTAACCTTTAATAGAGATTTCATCTTCCTGGTCACCACAGAAGATAAAATTGTGCAGGACAGCAATTAGAATTTATCCATAGTCTCATCTCTACTGGCCATTACAGACATTATGCATCAACAGCTACTATGAGCAATCAGTTTTATGCAGAACAAGGAACTAGCATCATTCCTAGCAGGTTGCCAAATGCAGTTGTATGATATGCATGTCTAAACATTTCTTTTATCACATTTTAGTCTATGGCTAAGAAAACTCTTCCATTCACAAGGGACCCTCAAACATTGAAGGAAATGCTACCATATGTGTGTGTGTGTGTGTGTGTGTGTGTGTGTGTGTGTGTCTGTGCGCGCGCATATAAAAATAGGAGCTACAATAAAATATTTCCCTTTTTTTTTGTATATATTTCAATAAGTTATTTTACTACCCAGTTATGGATCATATATCTCTGAACTCTTTATTGATTTTGTCCACATCTATGGTGATTCTTTTGAGATCATAATATTGTTTTTTAATCAAAAGTCCAGAAACATACAAATACATCCTCTTTTTTTCCTTTTTTCTTTTCTTAAAAAAAAAAAAAGGGAAGGGAAAGAACAAAATGCCTTGTATTAAATTCAGGGTGTGCTAATCTTGCCCCAAATACCAATCAGACCCATTCGTGGCTAAAAAAAAAATGGAATTTGGTGCCCTGCATTTATTTTTTTTTAAACCAAGGGAGAATTAAATTGTCAGCAGTGCATATCCGACATAAAATAACAGGATAAAGTGACTTCTATGACCTTTCTTTTCTTTTCTTTTTTTTTTTTTGACATCCAGCTGAATGATACCCTTTTGTTTTACAGACGCCAATGCTTCCTTTAGCAAAACAACACACCGCATTAAAGGGATGAGAGAACAAAAACTGTGCCTATTTTCATTCGATCAATTGGTTCCTATGGGCTGTAAAAGAGAGAGAGAAATAGTGATCTAGAACTATGAACACTCCTTTTCATTACTTTTTCCCCCAAAGCTGGAAATCCCTGTTCCAACAAATGAAGCAAAGGCAGGTTGGGGAGGAAAGAGACACAGAGGGAAAGCAAGGTCACCATTGTATTTTCTTTGTGTGTGGTTATTAAATACAAATGCTCTCTAGGAGAAAGGACGGGAGGAAAAGAGATCTCAAAACTGACTGAACGTGGTCTGTTTTTCCAATACTTCGAGGTAGTCCGGCTCTGCATTTAGCTTTGCTTTTAGCTCCAGATATTCGTTCCTGTTGGGCTCTACATAAACAGTGCTTGGGGGAGTGTAGAGCACTGTTTCCCGGAGCCTACTGTCCCCCGAGCCGGAATGCAAGTAGGGGAGAGGCGGGCGCCTAATGTCATAGTTAGGGGAATAAGTGTAGGCAGTTGGAGGGAACTTAGGGTACTCCGGGAGGTTACTGCCCCCCAAGGTGGAAGAAGGGTGTTTGTCAGGCTCCAAAATGCCCCTGTAAAAATGATCAGCATCCTGAACAGGGGAAAGCAACTCATCCCGAGGCTCAATGGTGCTGACACTGTATGAGGGGTTCCGGAGGGATTCCTCTTGTCCCCCTGGAGCTGCGGGAGGCGGCCCCAAAACTTGTGAGGGAGGAGGGGGTTGGGGCTGGAGATGATGGTTACTGTAGGTCACCTTGAGCTCATGGAGATCTTTGTAATCCTCACCCGCATTGCCCTCCCTGGAGCGGTAGATGGGGTTCTTGCACATGTGGCCTAAAGGATGAGGGATGTACTCATAGACGTGTCCTGCTGGGGTTTTCACCTTAGGCAAAGCTGGACCACCACCACCTCCTCCTCCTCCACGGTGAAGATGCTGTGGATGTTGCTGGTGATGGGCGTGGAGGTGAGAATGGGGAGTTCCCCCTCCTGTGTATACACTATACTGCATGTTGAAGGAGCTCACATCTGAGTTGTTGGTGCTGGCATGGTCACCTTGAACCTTCTTCCTACGTTTCATAACCAGCACAAAAAGACCTGCAGCCACAAACACAGACATGATGAAGACTAGCAGTAAGCTGAGAATCAGCACCGATAAAGGCACCGTGGAAGAAGAGGAAGAGGAGGAAGAAGAGCCACCAGAAGGTGATGCTGAACTGTCCTCTTCCATGGTGCTATTGAACTGCCCCGAATTGGAGAAAGAGGTGGTCCTTGCTGGTCCCTGCATGGATGATGGAGTGGGTGTGGAAACAATGATGTCAGAATAGTCTGGACAGAGCAGCTCTGGTTTGATGTTCCTCATATAATTCTCAGCAAATTTCTTAGGGGATTCACAGATTACCTGGTCCACAAGGACTCCCGTGTTGAGTTGTTCAAGCCATAACTTCATGCCCACCACATCACATGTACAATCCCATGGATTCTCATGAAGATCTATCTGCAGCAAGGATTTTAATTGATCAAGCACCCCACTTACAGGAAGGTAGGAGAAATGATTGCTCCGCAGATTCAATCTATAGAGAGTTAAGCCAGAAAAAATGCCCACAGGTAAAGATCTCAGCAAGTTGTTGTTGAGAAACAGGAGCTGCAAATTGGGCACAGGATCAAATGTGCCTGTCTCAATCTCCCGGATGACATTATATTGCAGGAAAAGGTACTGCAAGCTCTGAAGCCCATAAAAAAGCTCTGCATTCAATTTTTCAATCCGATTCCCATTCAGATAGAGCCTCCGCAAATTAGTTAAATCCCCAAAGGCCCGGTCCTGAATGACTGAGATACGGTTATTGCCCAGGTGGAGCAAATCTAACCCTGTAGCATCCAGGAAATCTGACCTGCGCACCAGGGCAATGTAGTTCTCGGTCAGGTACATCTTCTTGGGGTTATACGGTTTGGGTTGGAGCTCTGAGATGCTCTCAATCTTCCTTTCTTGGCAGTTGACATTGAGGCCCAAGTCAGATATCTGTAGGTTGCAAGTGCAAGCTGTAGGACACTCCAAAGGCACCGGGGATTTGGTCTGGTAAGCAATGCTAGGGCCATAATTGCTGTATCCCAGATCCTTGGAGGGCAATCGAGAGGTGGGACGCACCCTAGACTTGTTAGGCTGGCGTGTCCCTTTGGGTTTCAAGGGTGTTTTGTAAACAGCTGAAGAGGAAGTAGCCACAGAGTTTACAGAGGCTGGAGTGGTATGAAAATACCCTGTAGTACTTAGTGGGGTCTGTGGTCTCATCTCATAATCTGAGATGAGTCTCCGAGGGCAAAGCTCCTGCTTGGAAACCTCATCCAAATCTCTTCCGTGTAACCGGAAAGGAGTTTCACACACTACATCCCCCACCAAGGCTGAATAGGATATGCTGTCCAGCCAATCCTTGAGAGAGATCAGTTCACAGGAGCAATTCCACGGGTTCTCTTCCAGCTGCAACTCCACAACCTTATCCATGTGCTGCAGAAGGCCCAGGTACGGCAGCAGTTTCAGTCGATTGCCCCTAAGGTCAAGATGAGTCAAGGGCACAAAGCGGAACAAGTTGTTGGGCAGCGAAGAGAGAAGATTGTCATTCAGGATCAGCACCTGTAGCAGGTGGAGCTTGCTGAAGGAGTTGGGCTCGATGGCACTGATGTAATTGTAATCAACTTGAAGATACTCCAAGCTCTCCAGGCCTACAAAAGTGTCATCTCTCAATATCTCCAGTTTGTTGTTGTTCAGGTGCAGCCTCCTTAAGCCCCTCAGACCGTGAAAGGCTCCCGTTTCAATGTCTTGGATATCGTTGCCCCCCAAGTGCAAAATAGAAGCCCCACTGTAATTAACAAATTGGTTGGGGTAGAGCCTATTGAGAAGATTCCCAGACAGCAGGAGATGATAGATGGAGAATCTGGGAGGACTAATCTCAGAGAGGCTAATGATGCCCCGATTCTCACAGCTCACCGTTAAGAGGCCGTCTTTCTCCTCACAAGGGCATTTATTGTCACAGATCTCGCCATAATATTCGATGCTCTCTGCCCAGGCCAGGACGAGAGATGTTAAAGCAAAAGTGATGGTTTGTACCATCCAGATACGCATTTTTCTGTTGAGATCCTGCTCCTGAATCACCGTAGAGCAGCAAGCATACATGTTATCTCCTGTAAAAAGCAAAAAGAGAACACAAATACCAGGCTGTCACAAGACTGAGCAAGGAAAATCTAGTCATGACACCCTTAGAAGTCAAAACACAGGTGGAAGAAGGAAATGAGACTGGCTTCTTTTTACCAAGACTTTTGATTTTAGGAATGTTAGACTGACGGCTGTTAAATGGTATTTTTCTCAGTGCAGCTTTTTCGAGATTTCCAAAGGAAAGGCACTGTCCCTGAAACCCTTTGGCTTCCTAACCCTAGGAGTGCTTTCCTACATCGTTACAATTTGTTTTCCCCCATCCCTGCCACACACACACACACACACATACACTCATGTACAATGTGTCCATAAATATACATAAAATGGCTGTCAGTTTAGTTACTCAGTTCTAATGAGAACACAAGAACCATTTTATAAGCCTTTCATCCTCACCTATTATCCATCTCGTTTTTGCTTGGTTTCCTGCCCCTGTTCAGAACCTTTTAGTCTGAATAGTTCTCTGCGAAGGAAAAGTCCCCATTTTTTTTTTTTTTTTTGCTAAGACATCTCTCTCTCTCTCTCTCTCTCTCCCTCTCCCCCCCCATTTTGGATTTTTAAAAAAACATTTAAATGCCATTGCAGGCATCCTGCTGTAATATTTTCAGAGTCTCACTCTTTTTCTCTGTATGTCTGTGGCTTTTTATAACAGCAATTCTGAAAACCTGAAACAGAAGTAGTTTCTCAAGACACCTGAGATTCTTAATCAGTTTTAACTCTGGGGTGCTTATATATAAAATGCTCAGAGATTAAAACTTAATTTAAAATTCATAATAAAGGAAAATACCAGAGCTGGGATTCTTTAACTGAGTAATTCAATTTATGATCTCCGTCATCTCATTTTTTTAAAAAAATAAATAAATGACGGGGCTAGCCACTGATGAAATACTTATGAATTCTTATCAGAATGAAATTGTCTGAAAAAGCCTCATCATCACTCACTCACTTCTGCTTTAATCGGCTGGTAAGTAAGTTATTTTCACCAAATCATTGGTTGAAAGGCAGCAATACTGCACATATACACTCACAGAGGGACACACGGAGACTATATGCATGGACACACAAGCTGTTGTCCTTTAAATCATCATCCAGAACTTCTCAAGCAGACTAGAACTGGGTCTATCCCTCTGGCCTCAACCATAACTAGTATCTGATTTCCTACAGTTTTGGTAACAGGCTATTCGAATGACCGTGCAATGATTTAAGTCACTTTGAGGGAACCCGATGGCCACCAAAAATTTGGAAATGTGAAGCTTTCTCAGTTGCTGTCCTTCTGAGAAAGCATTGCAGATGGATAATTCCACCCAAATCTATCTCTTTGCGCCCCCACAAACATAGCCAGTGTCACTGATTTGCATTCTGGCAAATAGGCATGCCCTATTCCCCTCTCTGCCCCCCACCTTCTCTGCCTTCCAATGCAAAATACTTCTACTCTCTGAATGCAATAAGTTATAGGAATGAGTGAATAAATCACCATAAATCACACACACACACACACACACACACATCCATTGTAAATCACCCTGTTTTCCATGCATTTGTGGCTGGATGGGTGGGTTGACTGTTGTGATTTGTTAGATTAAGGGATAGGTGGCCTTTGCTCAGATCAAAATCTTGTCCTAAATCCTAGTCTCCCCTATTCCCCGGCTAAGGACTTGGGAGATTTCTTCACATGCTTTGCTTGGGGTAGAATGATAGACAGAAGAGACATGTGGCTCTGATTGTTGAGTTTACAGACTGAGTTCAAGGATTTTGTAGCAGTGGCCAAGCAGGTTATGGAAGAAGTGTT
The DNA here is from genome assembly GCF_029215685.1 of Pituophis catenifer annectens. Taxonomy (NCBI): domain Eukaryota; kingdom Metazoa; phylum Chordata; class Lepidosauria; order Squamata; family Colubridae; genus Pituophis; species Pituophis catenifer. The sequence continues at coordinate 20,362,567 of NW_027256884.1, read as the reverse complement.
TTGTTCTCCAAGGGTTTGGCAAAAAAAAAAAAAAAAAAAGAGGTACATCTGACTCTCTGCATCAAGCAAGGAAATAAGGGGGAAGGGGTTGCAAAAAAAGAAAAAGAAAGAAAGAAAAGAAAGAAGAAGCAATCCTGCACTTCTAAGACAATTCCCAGCTCCACTACAGCCATTCATCCATGAAGTGACTAATTCCCTTGGTCCAAAGGAGAAATAAATCTCAAATAAATCAGCAGCCAAGCAACCTTTCCCGATTTCCCCCCAACCATCCCTTGCAAATCTTTATTAAAAGGAGCAACTACCCGAGAATGTAGATGTCCTCTCCCACTTGCCAAACAGTTGCGGGGGGGAGGGGGGGCTGAGAAATAAAAAGTTAAAATGTAGCATCCAGAAAGGGATGCTTACAGATTCGGCTGCAAAGGCTGGGAGGAGGAAGAGGAAGAGGAGGAGGAGGGAGCCTGCTAAGTGGAACGGGGGGTATGGGATGCGATCTCCCTCTATTTCTTGATCTCTCTCCGAAAACGGGAAAGGGTCGTTCCTTTTCCTCGTCGCCCATCCTTTCCAATGCCCCCTCCTCTCCACTCCACCCCACCCCGGAGGGTGGGTGGGTGGTAAGAATCTAAGAATGCCTCCCCTCTGGATACCGCACTGAAGCAGCCGCGGTTCGGCTTGCAAGCGAAGAAAGCTGCCTTCCCAGTTGCTCCCAGCAGTGGCAGTTGGAAGCTCTGGTGGTGTTTGGTTGGGGGGGGGGAATTTGGTGGGGGGGGGAAAGGGGAGCCAAGAGCAACCAGGAGACACGGATCAACGCTCCCCACCGCCGCCGCCGCCACCACCACCACCCCCGTTTCCTCCACCCCCTTCGCTACTTACGGAGGCTGAAATCTCCAGGGCCCCAGCATTGTTGCAACCCCCGAACGTTACGCCGGCTCCCTCGCTCGCTCCTGTGTTGCAAACCGCCCAGGCAGAGGCGAAAAGGAAGGCGGTGGGGAATGCAGTCGCAAAGGCTGCTTCGCCAGCGAGGGACACATAGGCGCGCGCGCGCGCACATACACACACACACACACACACACACACATACAGCCTTGCACACAGGCTGAGGCGCCCTCTTTCCAGGTCTCTCTCTCCCCCCCCCCAAGTCCCCGTCGCGCGCGCGCGCGCACACACGCACACACACACACACACACACGCAGCGGCGGTGATGGGGAGGGGGGGCTGCCCCCGAAGCGCTTTTTTTTTTCCCCAATAGCGGAAAGTGGAAGGAATTGGGGAGGGGGGCGCGACAAGCTGGGGAGACGGGGAAGGGCGAGGCGGAGAGAAGGGAGGTGGAGTGGGAAGGGGAGGAGAAACGGAGCGGGGGGGGGCGCAAAGAAAATTGCCCAGTGGTATAGGGTGGGTGGGTGGGGGTGATCCGGGTAAGGAAGGTGTGTGTGGTGTTGAATGACAAGCAGGGGAAACGGGCGAGCGATCCGGTCTTGGAAAGAAGACTAAATGCTGACCCGTGGCGCAAGGGGGACCCGGAGACCCCCCCACACACACACACACACACACACAGCCGGGGAGGGGAAAGGATTTGAGTTATTTTGATGATGATGGGTTATGTATGTTCTTTTTTTTTTTTCCCAAAGACGTCAACAACATGGAAACATTAAGGTCCCCCGTTTGGGAAAAAGGAAGTCCTAGAATCTCTTTACCTAAGAAACCAGGATCGATTTGGGTCAAGAGTTGGCGGTGAGGTGGGAAGAGATGGAGCTGAGGGAAAAGGGGAAGGGGGGAAAGACGTGAGTGGGGCCTGAGAAATGGGGAGCCAGTATGGGATATGGAGATAGATAGATACACACACACACATACGGATATATAGATATAGATATGTATCCATATCCCATACCGGCACCCCATTTACTTCCCTATATATCAGGGTATCATAGACCCTATTTATTAGGGTGCTACGTGCCGACCGGTTCAGACGGACTAGAGGGCCCCCCAAGGGACTGGGAGTGTATACGCGGGTGTGCGCGTGAACTACAGGGGGCGTCGGGGACCGAGAGGGGAGAAGGCGTGGGAAGGTCCAAGAAACCTACTGCGGGGCTGGGGGGGGGCTGCGCGAGTGGGCACCCAAGGATCGGAGAGAGGGAATCCTGCGGGGAGGAGTGGTGGGGGTGGGTCACTGTAACCGACACGAAGAGGTGCGCTGGTGTGTGTGTGGAAGAAACATAAGGGGGGGGAGAAACAGATGTGGGTTTAAAGGGAGGGGGAGGGAGGGGAGGGCCCCGCCAGCGCATCCTAAAACCATCAGGATGAGCCGCAGCTTCCAGCCTCGTCTCTCTCGCGGCATCCCCAGCGCCCGAGCAATTCCCAGCCCGCTGGCGGTACTCACACTTTCCATGCAAGAGGTCAACTTTCTCCGGGCTCAGCGACGACGGTTGAGCCGTTGCCCTGCTCCACCTCCTCCTCCTCTTCTTCCTCTTCTTCCTCCTCCTCCTCCTCCTCCTGCTCTCAACTCTCGCCGTCTCCCCTCCGTCCTCGCACCATTTCCCAGCGCCCCGGATGGAAGGTGCTCGTAAAAGCCGTGCCCGAAAAACCGAATCCGGCAAGCCGTGCCTTTAAGCCTCCTCTTCTTCTTCTTCTTGGAGCGCGCTCTGGACATGGTAGGGCTGGCGACCAGGGCGCAGGGAATCCGTTTTCCCCGGCGGCGGTTGTCCACGCCGATTCCCACGCGGGAGCTTCCTCCGTGGGCTCCCTTGCAGTTGAGGCTCAACCCCCGGACTCTTCTTCTCCGCCCTGCCCTGCTGCATCCCCCCTCGGTGGAGCCCGACGGCTTGTCCCCCCCTAAGCGTCGAAGGGGATGCCCGCCGTCAGCCGCGCAACCTCGCCCGCCTTCGCCTCCCCGATCCAGGCTTCCTCCGAGGCGCAGCGCAAACCCTTTAGCATCTCTCGGTCTCTCTCTTTCTCTCTCAAGGACGGGAAATCCACAGAAGCCGCTCTTTGAATTCCCAGCTGCTTGTCCCAAAAGCCAAGTACTGCGGCGGTCAACTTGCCTTCGCTTCTGTTTCTTGCCTTCGCCAGCTCAAGGAAGCTAGTAGGAGGGGGAAGGATGCGCTCCGGAAAGTGAGGGTTTCAAATTTAAAAAAAAAAAAAAAATGGGGGAGGAAAAAAAAAAGAGTAGGAAGTGAGGGGGGGGGGAGGACGCTTTCTCCTCCACCGAAGCTGGTGGCGGAGCTGCCACAGTCAAAGTCGAACTGGTAAGCGAAAGTAAGCGAGCAGCAGAGGCGAAGGAGAGTGGCTTTGGCGGCCAATAGATGGCAGTGTTAGGCATCGAATGGGCATTCTTGGGGATTCGACTTGGAAGCTCTCAACCGCCGCCCCCCCCCCAAAAAAAAAACCACACAAACACGCACACGCATTTTTTTTTTCTCCTTTTAATGGTGATGCTGATAAGCATCAGTCTTGCTGCGTGCTTTTACAGCCAGGAGTATTTAGTGCATGGGCTGTGCGGCCTTTGGATGCCAGGGAATCGGAGGCTGTCCAGAGGACCTAACCTCTTTTTTTGGGGGGGGGGGAGAAAACAATAAATTCTCCCCCCCCCCCCACACACACACACACACACTTGCTCGCCCGGTTGAGTGACCCTTATTCTTTTCTTGCCAGCTGGCAATGAATGCAGGAGAAGAATATGGAAGTTAATTTAGAACCTGATTGGCTCAAAGCTATGAACAAGTCTTTGGATGCAGAGTGCCGATTTATTTTATTTTATTTTTTTATTTTTTTTTGGAAATAGCTCTCTAAGCCAAATTTTTAAAATGTCAAAAACGTTAAAGTTTCAGGTCAGCTTAAAAAATATTCCTTCCCAATAAATGCTGATGTTTAATAGTTTTAAATGTGGAATCTGGGTATATAATAAAAGGTAGAGGGATGTGAAATGAAATGTTGAGTGCCCTAGTTTTTAAGGGCAGAAAATGCATATGCAGAGTCCTGGTCCTTCTGTTGAAATAGAAAGATGAGATTTCTACTGATGCACACTTACTCAGAGAGAGAGAGGGGGGGGGAGGGAGGGAGGGGGGAGGCCGGGGTGGGTTTCACTTACCTTTGCTATCAGTTTGCTCCCATGCGCGCCACTTCTGCACATGTGCAGAAGCTTCTGCGCATGCGCAGGTCATATTTGATGACCTGGGTGGGTGGGTGAAGCCTCCCGCCACTGCTGCTACCGGTTCGCCGAACTGGGGCGAACCGGTAGCAACCCACCATTGGGGAGAGGGAGGGAGAGAAAGACAAAGGGGGGAAAGAGAGAGGGAGGGAGAGGGGGAAGAGCAGGGCTGTCTTAACAGCATTATGGGCCCCGGGCAAAGCAATGTACTGGGGCCCCTATGACAACTACTCACAGGAATAATAATGTAAATGGTTGATAAAATTAAACATATATTTGCATGTTAGTATTAATTTAAAAATGCAGTAAAATGTAATAAATATGTTGCTGTATTTATATGATACAAGGTGCATTGAAGGGTTAACATGCACAGATTAGTATGGGGTCCCTATGCTCGTGGGGCCCACGGACAAGTATCCATCAGGCCCATGCATTAAAACAGCCCTGGGGGAGAGAGAAAGAGAGGGAGGGAGAGAGGGAGAGGGAGGGAGGGAGGGAGGGAGAGAGAGAGAAAACGCACCTGGCAGAAATGTAGGACATTTATGAAAGGAAAGATAAATGATTCCAGATATGGAGGTTGCTGCCTTCATGGGTTGTCATTGATTTTGGACATCTGAAATTCCTCTTGCTTGTTCTGCTTGCGGATTCTGTAAAATTTCATTAGAAAGATCTGAGTCATCCATAAAGGAGTGTGCAGAAAGATCAGATTAAACTTTTGGCTCAGTTTCTTACAAATGAGTTTTGCTTTGCTGAAAATCCAGAGATGATTAGGGCATCCAGAATGGCTTTTGTTAAATGATCAGGAATCTACAAATTAACCCAGCCTTCTCTGACTATGGACCATGGTACAGGGGTGAAATCCAGCAGGTTCTGACAGGTTCCTGAGAACCTGTAGCGGAAATTTTGAGCAATTTGGACAACCGGTAGCGGAAATTTTGAGCAGTTCGGAAACAGTAGTGGAAATTTTGAGTAGTATGGAGAACCGGCAAATACCACCTCTGACTGGCCCCAGAATGGGGAAGGAATGGGGATTTTGCAGTATCCTTCCCCCAGGAGTGGGGAGGGAATGGGGATTTTGCAGTATCTTTCCCCTGCCACGCCCACCAAGCCATGCCCACAGAACCGGTAGTAAAAAATGTTGGATTTCACCACTGCCATGGTAGCTGAGGAACAGTACAATCATTCATCATTCTAGACCTGGCATCTCAAAAACATTGGAATATCAACATTCATGGTGGAGTTTCATGCCCTCAATGCTTCTAGGTAGGGAAGCAGCCCATAATAGAACTGTGATATTCTTAAAAGCTGGGAATGGAGTCCCAGGATTGTCCTGAGAGTCTGATGATGAGACAATGAAAGACAATCCCTGTTTATGGAGCCTTGTGACTTAGAAAGCTATTAGACAGAGGATTTAAGTAGTTAGATAACCTCAAAGGATGGTAAATATTTTCAGGTTAAAGCTATAATCTGAAATACATTCTGTGCCTTTATGATAACAGCTTTTGTGGGCTGCTATGGGTAGGACAAGGGGAAAAACGGACCTGCCAACCACGAGAATTACCAACCACGAGAATTCACTGCAAGGCACGTGATGAGTTAATCTGTATCTCTTCCATCCAGTTAATTTTCCTCGATCTGCATATCATTAATTTTCATATATTTCCCTGTGCACACTTTCACAAGTTTCTCAGATTTCACTAATTAGGAAGGGTTTTCTCTTCTGCCTCTTCTCACACTCAGCAATTAATTTCAGTCAGCTAAAATACTGACAATGGCAAGGAACAGAATAGTGTAGTTATAATATTTGTACTGCACCCAACTCTTTCCCATTTATATATATATATAATCATTTTCAAGCACCATTTGTTGCAGAATGTTGAATTTGTCAATTGAATTCTCCATGAAGTGCTACTTTTGTGTGCAATTTAGCCATTTGAGTTTACTCTCGGAACTGACCTACGTTGTGCTAATTTTTTAAAGATAACAAGTATATTCCATACGCCATTGGAAAATCGCAGTTCAGGTATACCGCTAATATGCCTCTCCTTTCTGCCACCTGTATATTTTATGCAGACAAGGAGGTTTTCTTTTCAGTTTGTCTGGTCTTTTTTTATGCTTATAATGTTTCATTTTGATCCTATGTAATATAATGATTTATATTGTTGATCCTAAGAAATATAATGTTTCATTTTGATCCTAAGTGTATGTGTATTCATATGAAAACGTAAACTGTTTTCAATAAAGACTCAGTGGACATATTTATCGAGGTGTGTAATGAATTTGATGACTCCTGGATTCAAACATAGTATTAAACACATGTACCGGTAGTTCATTTGCTAGATGCTTTTCTCTCTTTTTTTTAATACCCAATTTTGTCTATTTTATCTGGCCAACATCCTCTCTTCACTGCTTCATATTGCTCTACCAAATATTTAGACTGTTTTGTTATTCTTCAAAATTCTGAGAGTTTTCCCACCAGTATCTCAGAGTATGACCTTGTCGGAAGAAAAATCCAGTCTGGTTCCAAGCCGGGAGAAATAATAATAATAATATTTTTAAAAAAATCAATGGAGGCTGGCTACCAGGAAAGAAAGTCTCTATTTATTTGGTTTCCAGACTCTTCAGTGATGGCAGATTTTTTTTAGGGTGGCTGACAAAACGGCCGAGTGAGTGGATGGATCTTTATAGGGTTCTGGATTTTTGTGATTGAGATGCTCCAGGGGGTTGTGCAATGAGTGAGCATTGTGTCTTTTACTATTTCAATGGTGGTGCATTTTTTTTACTATTTTTTTTACTATTTTTTTTTATTTTTTTATAATATTTATTTATTTACTATTTTAATTTTTTAATAATATTTATAATATTTTTTTTAAAATTTGATTTATATGCCGCCCTTCTCCGGAGACTCAGGGCGGCTTACAATGCGTTAAGCAATAGCCTTCATTCTTTTGTATATTTTATACAAAGTCAGTTTATTGCCCCCACAATCTGGGTCCTCATTTCACCTACCTTTGAAAGGATGGAAGGCTGAGTCAACCTTGAGCCTTGGAGAGATTCGAACCAGCAGAAATTGCAGGCAGCTGTGTTAATAACAGGGTGCACTAAACCCCTGTACTATCAAGGCTCTATAATAATATTTATTTATTTACTATTTATTTATTATTTATTTTTTTACTATTTCAATGGTGGTGAGTTAATCCTATTATGTCCTAAAGGTCATGTCCTGTCCTTAGAATTTGGGTGGGGGAATGTAAATTCTTAATCCCATCAGATCCATCCTGGGGAAGCTGTAGCTGAAGGCATTTTGTTTGTGAATAGATTGGCCCAGTCTTCCTGAATGGATACAAAATCTGCATTCCTAAAGGCCAGCCTCTTCAAGTTTATCAGTTTGAAGCTGTTTTCTTATGGCAGGAAGTCTGGGGCTGCTTTCTGTCTTTGTTAAGATATTTCTCCATTTTGCCTTGGGGAAATATAATATTCTGCCTCTTTTAATATTCCCCAAAATATTTCATTCTCGGAGTTGGGGAGGGGGGCTCCCATGACATGATACATGAATTTCTAATTCATGTTAGAACCAAAAGTAAAAATCTGTAACCCAAGTTTTCTCTATTATCCTGTCTACAATTTAACATGTAATTGCTCTGCAAATGTTCGTGCAAGTGATTACCATATTTTTCGGAGTATAAGATGCACCTTTTTCCCGCCCTAAAAGAGGATGAAAATTTGGGTGGGTCTTATACACCAAATGTAGTCCATCCCAACCTCTGAAATGGAGGTTTCAGAGGCTGAAAAAAATCAAGGCTCAGAGCTCACAACCAACAAACCTGTTGCTAAAGTTCACCTCTGGGAACAGCTGATTGGGGGTATTCCGGGAGGCCGATCCACCCCCAATCAGCTTTTTTCTTATTTTCCTCCCTAAAAACTAAGGTGCGTCTTATACTCTTATTTCTTTCTCTTAAACTTTCTTATTTCAGCAAGCTGGGCTGACTTAACAAATTCTTATAATAATTTTAATTGGTTTTGTCTTTTAAATTTGGGGCCAAACAGAGATATTTCTTTTAATTGTTTTTAATGTTTGTATTATATGTTTTTATCTGGCTGTACACCACCCTGAGTCCTCAGGGAGAAGGGCGGTATATAAATTTGAAATAAAATAAATAAAATAAATAATCCGATGCATTTTATGGTCCAAAAAAATATGGTATTTTAAAATAGTGTTTATTTTAAATACTGCCAGCCATGCTGTTCTGGAAAATAATTAATAATATTCGATTTAGAAGCATATGGTATATATATTACTTTTAATTTCATCATTGGCTTTTACACTAGACAGTTCTATATCCATGTCCGTGTTTCAGTGTTTTATGGCCATATAAATTGATTATAATCAACTAAGCATTTAGGCTATAACCTTAATATATTATAAATAAAGGTTCTCTTGAGTCATATATAATTCTTATTAAATCCATGGATTAAAAAAGCTAAAGGAATCCATGCAGATTTTACTCTGCTGGTCCTTGCTGACTATAAGGGGCGGCGCTCATCTCCGTTTCAAGGCCATTGAGCCAGCACTGTCTGAAGACATTTCTGTGGTCATGTGGCCACAATGACATCATGGAGCACTGTTGCCTTCCCACTGAAGTGATAACTATTTATCTACTTGCATCTGCATGCTTTTGAACCGTTAGGTAAGCAGGAGTTGGGGTGGATAGCAGGAGCTCACTCCATTGCATACTGTTGGGTCTTGAACCTGGGCTCTCAACTTTCCAGATGACAACATTGGCGTCTTAAGCCACCCACATTCACGGATACCCATCTACATATCTCTTTGACAACAATGCATAAAACATTTTCAAGATAACTTGCCAGTTTTCCAGCCCAGTTTATAATTCCTAATGGTCATTCAAGTATTGTTCATTCTTCAATTATTCAAATTATTCTTTAACATCAACCAAACATTGTTAAATTATTACTTATCATAATATCTTGGTAGTAAACCCAACTGAACATAAAGGGCCTAGCTTCTGAGTAAACATACTTAAGACTACATCATAATTGCAAAAGAGCCTTGGTGGCGCAGCAGACTAAAGTACTGTTAAGTAACACCAGCTGCCTGCAATTACTGCAAGTTCAAATCTTACCAGGCTCAAGGTTGACTCAGCCTTCCATCCTTTCGAGGTAGGTAAAATGAGGACCCGGTTTGTGGGGGCAATAAGCTGACTTTGTATAAAAAAGAACACCGCTTAGGGGGCCCCCGAAAGCCCTACTAAGCAGGTATATACAAAAGTATGAAGGCTATTGCTTAATGCATTGTAAACCACCCTGAGTCTCCGGAGAAGGGCGGCATATAAATCGAACCAATCAATCAATCAATCAATCAATCAATCAATCAATCAATAAATAAATAAATAAATAAATAAATAAATAAATAAATAAATAAATAAACAAACAAACAAACAAACAAACCTTGGAGATTGATGTGATGACAAATGTCATGGGTAGTTCAACCTAATGTTCTAGGATCACACCAAAGGTCAATTAACTCGTGAATATGAAGAAACTATTCCCAGATGGAGAATATATATTGTTATAAACTATTGTTTTCTTTTCTTTTAATACAGTTTCAGCCAGAAGATGGGGGTTTGAAAAATATGATTACAAAAACTTAATTTAGAATTTTAATGTATTAATTACATTAGAATAGCATTCCAGAGGTTTTTTTTAAAAGTAAGTTCACAGTAATTGATGCTCAAATTATAATATCAGGAAAATAGCTGAATCTTCCAGGATCTTGTGAAACAATTATGCAAAAAGAGAGTTGTTTTTATTTACAATAATCCTAGAAAGCATGTATTCACATGTAAAATAATGGAGTGTCCTGTAGATTTAAATATTTTGACAAGTTGCAAAACAGATGCAGTACATATATAATAAATGCTTATTTTAAACCAATTAGTGTGAAGTGATGTGAAGATGGATCATTTGAAACTGGTTGCTTGTCAAAGAATGGCTAAACTATAGTGAACTATAGTGTAGCAAAAAAAAAAAAAAGTAGATGGGATAATCTTTTCCCTATAACTAGAAAATAGCAATAGTAATAACACTTAGACTTATATACCACTTTACAGCATTTTACAGCCCTCTCTAAGTAGTCAGCACTTAGAGCCAGCAAAAAGATTTTTGCTCCCAAAAATCTGGGTTTTCATTTTACCAACTTCAGAAGGATGGAAGGCTGAATCAATACATTTATGTATTTGTTTGTAAATAACTGAAGATGTCCAACACACCTTCCTTCTCTTATTTTCCCCTCAACAATTTTGTGAGGTGGGTTGGGTAGAGAGAGAGAACGACTGTCCTAAAATTACCCAGTTGGCTTTCAAGGCCAAAGCAGGACTAGAACTTTCAGTCTCCCACTTTCTAGCCTGTTGCCTTAACCAGTAGACCAAAATGGCTCTCATAGGTATATGAGAGAAACATATGTGTATATTTCTTACAACCATGTAAGAAACAATTGTTCCTTCTACCTTGAGAAAAATCATAGCTCTATATCATATTTTGTATGCATATAATATATTTATTACAACTAGAACAGTGATGGCTAACCTTTTTGCTGTCGCATGCCAAAACCAGGGGGAGAGCAGGGAGGTTGTGCGCGTGTGTGCCCACACCCATAATTCAATGTGCCCCACCCCCTGCACATGTGTGTGTGACCCCTCTGCAATCCCACCCCTTTTGGTATGCGATGGCCCGGTGGGGCCCGGTAGGCCTGTTTTTCGCCCTCCCCAGGGTCCAGAGGCTTTTTAGGGGCCTGGGGAGGGTGAAAATGGCCTCCCCCCTCCAGAGGCCCTCTGGAGGCTGGAAACAGCATGTTTCCTGACTTCTGGTGGGCCTGGAAGGCCCAAAAATCAGCTGGCCAGCGCATGCATGCACGCTGGAGTTGAGATAGGGCAATGTCTGAGTGCCCACAGATATGGCTCTGTGTGCCACCTGTGGCACACGTGCCATAGGTTCACCATCACGGAACAAGAATATATAGGTAATTTCTTAACCAGAGTGCATGTGATTTTAATTAATTCTTGAGGGTTTTTTTAAAAAAAAATATTCCCCAAAATAGCCTATATGCTTGGAGATTTATCATCTACATGACGGCCTTTTTTATATTTTTGAGAACAGCCTGTGCCAATTTTGTGTTGTTATTCTTTTAAGAGCAAAGGCATGCATAAGAAATCAAAATGACATCACCATGTCATCAGTTTAATAACACAATTACATAATGTAGTCATTTGCATGATGATATCCTGGCTCATGTGATTTATTTCTTTCTTTCTTGTAGACACCATGTCTTAGGGAGAGAAGTAATAGTATATGATGGTGTTTTTATATCAAGAACATACATGTTTACAGTGTATAGCAGGGGTGTCAAACTCAAGGCCTGCAGTCCGGATCTGGCCCACAGGGTGCTTAGGTCTGGCCCTGGAAACAGTAAAAGACCAGTCTGCATTGCCTCTTCCAGTTAAAACGGAGCTTGGGAGGGCCCTGTGCGACCCTCCCAGGTTCCATTTTCAGCCATGATGGCCTCCTGCAGCCCTCTGCCAGGGAGAACAGAGGTCACACATTGCCCCTCCAAGCTCTGTTTTTGGTGACAGAGGGTTGCAGGAGGCCGTTGCAGCCAAAAACGAGTGACGTTGAGCTGACACGAGTGATGCTGAGCTGGCCACGCCCACCCCAGCCACACCCACCTGCTTCCACCAAAGTCAAACACAACCCTGATATGGCCCTCAGTGAAATTTAGTTTGACAAAGGGGTGAAATCCAGCAGGTTCTGACAGGTTCTGGAGAACCTGTAGCGGAAATTTTGAGTAGTTCAGAGAACCGGCAAATACCACCTCTGGCTGTCCCCAGATTGGGGGGGGGGAATGGAGATTTTGAAATATCCTTCCCCCAGGAGTGGGGTGGGAATGGGGATTTTGAAGTATCCTTCCTCTGCCACGCCCACCAAGCCACGCCCACAGAACTGGTAGTAAAAAAAAATGGATTTCACCACTGGTTTGACACCCCTGATGTATAGCCTTGATTAACCTGTAAGTTGTTACAAGGGATAGGAAGACACCCATTACAGCTACCTATCATACTTATTTTTTTTTCAGCAATTCTGCATTAAGAAGTATGAATGGTTTTCACTAAGATTCTTCTGACTGACATTTTCCCTGTTTTATTCCAAGCAATTATTATTGCATGGAAACGCACAATGATATAATGGATAGGATTTCTTATTTGAGTTACCTTCTTGGTGACAACTTTCTGAACAATTGTCGTCATTGTCATGTCCAAGTAAAATAAGGTCAACTGGCAACTTGTACTTACAGAGGAACTTCTGGCCTTAGTAATAATAGAAATAATTACTAGACATCAAGTATTCCAGATTAAAGTCAGAACCGGCTACTTGTCAAATCTCTAGGTAAACATAGTATATGTCTGAATACCTGAGTGATCATTTTGAAAAAAATTGCACAGGTCAAAGCAAAACCTGCATGCTGATGACATATAACAAAATGGAACATGGAATGATAGGACTGGAAGGGACCTTGGTGGTCTTCTAGTCCAAACTTTGACCCAAGGTACAACTTTCATACCATCTCAGAAAATGGCTCTTCAACCTTTTCTTGAAAACCTCCCAGTGATGGAGCACTCACAATTCTAGGAAGGAAGCTGTTCCATTGCCCATAGCTCTCACTGTGAAGAATTTCCTCCTTATTTTCTGGTTGAATCTCCCCCTGACAAGCTGTCACCCATTGCTTCTTGTCCTACCCTCAGTTTTATGGAAAATAAGTCAATGTCCTCTTCCTTGTGGCAGCCATTCAAGAGTTGGAAGATTGCTATCATGTCTCCCTGCAGCCCTTCATTAAACTAAACTTCCCTAGTTCATTTAGCTATTTTTCATAGGATTTAGCCTCCAAACCCTTTATTGTCTTTGTTGCTCTTCTCTGCAACACTCTTTCTAGAGACTAACCATATTTTTTTGTATTGTAGTGACCAGGACTGTGGTTTCGGTGGTCTTCTGGTCTAACCTTTGACCCAAGGTACAACCTTCATACCATCACCATACACCAATGCAATGTAGAGTGGTGCTATCATTTCCATGATATTGATGCTATCAATACTGTTGATGCAACCCAGGACTTTGATGGCTTTTTTGGCAGCTGCAGCACACTGACTCATACTTAAACAGTGGTTCACCAGGACACCTAGATCCCTCTCATAGGCACTACTGATGCAGACTGTTTACTGTTGTAAACAGATAAACACCTGCTATGTAACCCCAGTCTTAGCAATTATTGATAAGAAAGAGAAAGAAAAATGTAAATAGTGAACACTGCACTACCTGGAGACAGGATTTTTTAAATATCATTGTAGTTTCTTTTTGTGGTGAGAAACAAAACATTAATTTTTCAACCAGCCAGCTCATAAGTCACCAATTGATACACCTTAGTAAAATTGTGGAGGGCATTAAGAATAAGAAGCAGGGGTGAAATGCTACCGGTTTGGACCGGTTTTCCTGAACTGGTAGTAAAAAATGCTACCGGTTCGGGCAAAACGGTATTTCCGATGATCAGCTGAGCAACGATCAACTGTGATGCGTGATTTATAATAGCTAGAATCGTCAGATTTCCTGCTTTCTAGCTAATCTAAATCGTGTGGCACAGCAGATTCCCCCCCTCGCTGTTTTAGTTACCTTTGCAGACTCAGAAGGCTTCAAAATGTTCCTTTTTTTAGCGCTGTGTGGGCGCACACTTGGTAGCAGATTCACAGAACCGGTAGCAGACTTCAGAGGATTTCACCGCTGATAAGAAGGCAATCCTTTGAGCTAGGATATAAAGGGATTTATGCTTAATGGGGAATCACCTACTTAGCAAACTATATTTGTAGCCCGTTTCTTGTTACAGCATCTGAACTTGTATCAGTTTTTCAATTCCACTAAGAACCAAAACAGATGTCAAGTTTCATTTCACTGGTGTTCTTAAATGGGGAAGTGGGCAATGGGTTAAAACAGAAGATGATTTCATGATCCTTCCAATGTATGCAGTCTGATAGACGTATAGAGTTTAGTGATTGGGACAGGTTATAGCCGTGATGGTGAACCTGTGGCCCATGTGTCACAGGTGGCACACAGAGCTCTTTCTGCGGGCATGCAAGCCATCACCCAGCTCAGCTCCACCCTGCATGCTGCCGGCCAGCTGATTTTTGGTTCTCTGCCACGCATGTACGAGGGGCGGGGCACACATGGGAGATGGCTGTCGCACACACACGCTTTTGGCATGTGATGACAAAAATGTTAGCCATCACTAGGAACTCTATTCTACTATGTTTTGAGTGACCACATAAATAAAGAACATAGAAAGGGCTTTGAGGACTGATTTAATAGAAAGTTCACTTTAGTAATTACTAGTAATCTAGTAAAACAAAGAAAAGAAATATTTTAATTAACACATACTCACAAGAGAAACTGACATCCTGGGAGCACCAGCCTCAGTTGGTAGAGTTATTTACAAGGATGCTTCTGGGCTCCAAATGACATAAAATCTTTCTTAAGGGGAAAAAAAATACTGGCAGATTACAGCCCTTAGGCTTTGGTTGAAACTGTCCTAAGAGACTAGAATGCTAAAATACAAGCTTGTCAAGGAAGAACCATGAATCAAAGTGAACACTAATGATAATCAACCTTCTGGAGGAAGAAGAAGACACTTAAATGTATGGAAATAGATGCTGTTCACACTTTATCAAATTTAGATTGATATAAGTAGTCTGTCTAGGAATTGGCCAGGCTACTGCCTGTTAGATAGCATTGTCACTGATTTATTTATTTATTTATTTATTTATTTATATTTATTTATTTATTTATTTAATTTGTCTAACATGTACGGGATAACAGATATAAGTATAAACATGGATGTGAACACAGGAAATGGGTACGAATAAATGGGGACAGTAGGACAGGAATTGTAGGCACATTGGTGCACTTATGCATGCCCCTTACAGACGTCTTAGGAATGGGGTGAGGTCCACAGTAGACAGTTACAGACCTTTTAGGAATGGTGTGAGGTGCATAGTAGACAGTTTAAGGTTAACATTAAATTTAACATTAAAGTTAACATTAAATAAAATTTAAGGATGACATGTTGTAGAGCAGGGGTGTCAAACTGGCAGCCTGTGGGCCGGATCTGTCACACACAGGCCACACCCACCCCAGCTCCTCAAAGGGGAAATACATTGCGAAACATCACATGATGGCAACACGACACCGCAAGTTTGACACCCATATTCTAGAGGGTTCTAGCCATCTTTGTAGTAATGTTATAGTAATGAAGGTAAGCTTCATGCCTTTTGAACAAAAGCTTGGTGACAGAAGAATATTAGAGGTGACGTCACATGGGTTTCCAATATGGAACTTCACTATGGCTCTTTATTTGTACATATGCATGCATTATCTATGCAAACAAATAAGCACAGTTGCTTTAAATCTACATTTAAATTACCACCATGTTTTCAATTTTCATTCATGTACCAGAATTCCAGAAAACTAGAAAATGAAATACATGTTTCACAAACGATACCACTGAAATTGTAAATAACTAGTTCAGTTTTTAATGTTATGATGGCTTTGCATGGGAAAATTTGCATCTCTATAATTAATATTATACTTAGAGGTGAAATTGAGGCTGAGGAGAGATGTTTCCAGACAGATGTTCAACAGACATAGCTTGCCCAATCATTTTTTGCAATGACTCTGTTGTATCTTTTCCAGATACATCAATGAACTTGATGTACATTAATGTCCATTCAGAATGTCAAAGAAGTGAAGTGAAGCAGTAGTAGTTTTGTAGAAAACCTTTCAACATCTATTATTTAAATTTATGAGATGGCAGTATCTTCCTTGCTACCATATGAATTATGGAAAGGTCAGACCTTTTCATATTAAAATTGATCAATTTGTACTATGGATTGTGATTTTTTTTTTTTTTTTTTTTTGCATGGGCAATGGTAATGTACATAATTACAAAGGCAAATTTCTCCATACGTATTATCACCTGTCATAGTACATGGAAAAGTATAATTGTAAGTTTATAATCTAATAATAGACTAAACACTTGGCACATTGAACCATCAGTGGTCAATTTTCCATTCTTTGAATAATATTTCACTTTTCTCTTCTTCACTTATATGTGACTACTTCAGTACAGAAGAAATCAAAATCATCAATACATTCACATTTGTTCAATTTGTGTGTGTGTGTGTGTGAGAGAGAGAGAGAGAGAGAGAGAGAGAGGGAGAGAGAGAGAGAGAGAATCAACCTCAGGTCAGAGGTAGTTTTGAAAATAATATATTTTCTTTTGGGCATAACTTGTAGATTATTATGATTGCAAAAGATTGTACCAAATCTTCAACTGAATTCTATCAGTTGAAATTAATCAGCTTCCAGGAGAAGTCCTAAGTGTACATATTGAAGTAGACTTCTGATAGTCACAATTGTATTCAGATTATCCCAAACATATATTAATTTATGGATGATACATTTTACTGATGCTTGGGATACCATGAAAATATATCATGAGAAACATGAATAAGGTCAAACATGGTGTGCTATGAGTTCTTTGGTTCTTTAATCATCTTTACATTATTGAGTAAATAGGTGGTTCTACTTACCTTTACTACCGGTTCGCAACGGGGCCACACGTGTGCATGCACGTGTGCTTCTGTGCATGCACAGAAGCTTCCTGATGACGTCCGGGTCAGTGGGCGGAGCCTCCTGTCAGTTTTACTACCGGTTCTTGTGAACCAGTCCGAAACGGGGGCAACTCACCACTGGTTGTTACTAATATCATTATTGTCACCATTAAGAAAGACATCTCAGTACTACCTTGTGTTTTTATTGATTGTTTTTTGTTTTATTCTAAAAAAGTTAATTGAATAAAAAAAAAAAATTGTCCTGGAAAAACAAGATGGGGACTAGGTTTTGAAGCTGCTGCATTTCAAAAAAATCTCAGACAAACTGCACCAAATTTAGCCTCCTGTTGCTTTATACTTCAACCTTCTGAAATATACACTTTTCATGAAAATAAAATAAAGACATTTGATCTTATAAATAATAGAATTATCAGAAATAAACAGAATACACACACACACACATACACAATGTCTATACCTATATAACATTAAAAAACAAAAACAAAGGAGAATTGGAAAACCATGAGCATAATCACATTGCAAAAAGAAATGAGAATTTCCCCGGTTAAACAATCCTTTAACATAAAGCTAGAATTATATAATAAAATCATTAGGTATTCTGTAATTGTAGTTTTGAGCAAAAGGGTAAGCAGCTGTTCCCTATTTATCCACATTCATAGTTCTATATAAAGATGTCACAGTTTTTTCCTAAGCCATCTGTTTTCTAATTTTTGTACTCTAGTTATTTTCTTAGCTTTCTCATTTGGGTAATTAATACACATACCATGCATGCACACCCAAAGAACACAAATACAATGGCTAGTAATTCAAGTGTAGATACTATGGCTATTACGGGAAGAATGAGAAATTCTGCATTATGTAACATCCTTTTCGCAATACTATTAATCTTTTAATTGTAGGTCTACTCTGAATTTATGTTTTCTAATGCATCATGATCCCTATATACCATTACTAGCTGCTAACAAATAATGTAGTCATTGCCTATGGGCAAAATCAGCCTGTGAAACCATTATAACACCAACTTATCTCTGTATTCTATAACAACTATGAGTTATCTAACACAAACCTACTGCACACAGTCCTATTCAGAAGTACAGTATGTTTCACTTCTACCCTGTTTCCCCAAAAATAAGACCCAACCAGAAAATAAGGCCTAGTATGATTTTTCAGGATGCTCGTAATATAAGCCCTACCCCCCCCAAATAAGCCCCAGTTAAGATCATCAGCAGACAGAGGCATTTAGTACTGTATTTTCCCCAAAATAAGACCTAACTGGAAAATAAGCCATAATGCGTCTTTTGGAGCAAAAATTAATATAAGACCGGGTCTTATTTTGGGAAAAACATGGTAGTGAATCTCCTTCCTCTGTTTGTGAACAAAATTAGAATGCAAATGTTATTCTTAGGAAGCCCTTTTTTATTTTGCAAGGGCACATTTATTAATACTTACATATTTGATGGTCATTGGAAATATCAATGATAGCATTCTAGGACAGGCAAATACCAATTTATTTAGAGCTATTTGGGTAATATTTTCTTCTTCTTCTGGTAATTTACATTTTAATCTGTAATGTAAATTGAATTGTTTTTAACTTTCTGTCCTTTTTAAAAATATATATATTCATATCTGATTATTACTGTACCATTTTATTTGTTTGTGGATTTGTTATTGGTTTCTCTCTCTCTCTCTCTCTCTCTCTCTCTCTCTGTGTGTGTGTGTGTGTGTGTGTGTGTGTGTGTATTTTATTCTTGTTACTTAGCCTTTTTTTTTACTTAAAAAAAAGTATACATGGGGAAAAAAAGAATAACCAAAATTTCTCTGACTGAGATTTGCTCAGAAGCAATAGTCTTGAAGTAGCAAAATATACAGAAATACTATGACAACATAAAGGCATTCCAGTATTCATGCCATTTCAGGGAGTCAGCCAAGTAGTAGTAGTAGTAGTAGTAGTAGTAGTAGTAGTAGTAGTAGTAGTAGTAATACTTCTTTTAACAGTTCTTAGATCCTTGGTTAGGACTTGAACTGTTAAGTTTCTACCTGTCATAGACTGTGAATTGAAGATTAATAATAATGATGATGATGATGATGATGATGATGATAATTTTTATGATGATGATGATGATAATGATGATGATGATATATGTGCAATGAAAGCTCCCATGAACATGATTTCAGGTGTCATCTTGGCTTTTTTGGCAACTCTCTATGGATAACTCTCATTTTGTGTCCTAAAAAAAGGGGAAAAAAAGAAATATCTGAAGGGTTTTAGTTCTGCAAATCTCTCTCTCTCTCTTTCTCGATTTTTATCCTGACCTTTTTGTTCATATATCACTCAAAGCAATAAACAAACCAATACTCCTTCTTCCTCCTATTTTCCCCCTTAACTACAACCCTGTAATATGAGTTAGGCTAGGAGTCGGTGACTGTCTGAAACAGTGGTGAAATCCAATTTTTTTTACTACCGGTTCTGTGGGCGTGGCTTGTGGGCATGGCGTGGCTTGGTGGGTGTGGCTTGGTGGGCATGGCAGGGGAAGGATACTGCAAAATCTCCATTCCCTCCCCACTCCTGAGAGAAGGATATTGTAAAATCTCCATTCCCAGCGCACTCTGGGTCAGCCAGAGGTGGTATTTGCCGGTTCTCTAAACTGCTCAAAATTTCTGCTACTGGTTCTCCAGAACCTGTCATAACCTGCTGGATTTCACGCCTGGTCTGAAAGTCACCTAGTTTTTCATGCATAAAGTGGGACTAAAAAATCACAGTCTCCTGGGTTTTTGACCAGCATCTTAAACACTACACAAACTGTCTCTTATCATTATTATTTATGATGAAAAATCATGCCAAAAGTATTAGGTATTTGGATTTATTCCCTTACGTTATATTATGTTATGTCACAAACTCTAATTGAGCTTTTTTTTTCTAGACTGCCAGATTTAAGTTTATGTGAATTAATGTACTGACACAAAGATTACTCAGTGAGGAGAATCACAAAGAACCACATCCAGTGAACATAACATTTAATTGGAAAGCTAAATGTTTTGTGATCCGTATTATTCAGTCATGACAAAATAACGAATGCGCCTGTCCATATCTTTATAACTTCAGTATAGCCAAATACATGCATGTATCATGCTTAACTAATTCAGAACCTTGTATTTTTTCCACTTTCAGTGAACATTCTCAGAAAAAATTCCATGCAATACTGAATAATGCACCCTCAAGGCCAATAAAATGTCTCCACGGGAAACAAATCAAGGAAAAAGAATTTTCAAAAGGTTCATACTTGGGGGAAAAAAATTCTGTGAACTTCAAAGTTGTATTAAATATGGAGGACTTTCCAGGAAATAATACCATTTGGTATTGTAAGGTCAAATTATAATTAGCTAAACATTCAATCTCATTCTTTTCTTATCAACCAAAGCTTTCTAGATGATTTGGACATAAATAACAGGCCATTTCAAAGGTACATTTTGACTTAATTCCTGAGGAAGTAATTCAAATCTAATGTAATACCAATGTTCATTTCTCTGTATAGACTAATAGAAATTGCTAGCTTCTTTTGTCCGAATGAACAACAAGTATTTATTGGCCTTATTTTGAACTTGGGCTGCCTGCATATTAGGCAGTTGTATTAACCTCTGAGCCACAAGTTCTCCTCCCTTCATCAGCTTGAGCCAGGGGAGAGATTAAGTGTTTTACTGTCGAAGCACCTGGTCTACTAGTCTACTGGCTCAAGCTGATAAAGGGAGGAGAACTTGTGGCTCAGAGGTTAATACAACTGCCTAATATGAAAGCAGCCCAAGTTCAAATCTGAGTAAGGGTATGACTAGCTGATGAGAGCTAAATAGCTTGAAATAGATCTATACTAGTCTCCCTTTATTTCTTTATCAGCAAATAAAAGCAAAAACCACTCACGCCATAATCATGAAATCCCCGTGTGTGTGTGTGTGTGTGTGTGTATTCCCCAGGGATGGAGAAGAAAAGTATTGCATCTGAATTTTTAGGCAAAAGTGTCCATTTGCTCCTCTCAAAATGGCCAGCAAACCAGAATGCATGTGTACAGTATAGCATAATCTGCACTTCCAAACTTTGTTGAGTCAATTGGCAAATGAATGAATGAATGAATGAATGCACAAAGGCAAAGTATGCACAAGTATGCATGCTAAGGGAATGAAAATAGAAACTTTCCAGTTTAATTGGGCTGGAAACCAATTGTAAATTGACATAGAACATAATTTATGTTTCGGAGAAGTGAAAAACAAACAAAACAGAAATAAAACAAACTAAATTATATATATATATATATATATATATATATATATATATATATATATATATCACTCTCATCAATCTCTCACTAAACCTTTCAAAGACCGAATAGGTCAAAATTAATCTACCCTGAGATATGGATATCATATATTTCTCTGTAGTCACACTGTATTTGATCAATTCATTATACTGGCTACCTTATAATATGTACAGCAGCTCTTGAAAACTTACATGGCCCATTTAATTGGGACAATGTTGGAGCCCATTTGGGATCATGTCCAGGAGCAAAGGAAGCACGTCAATGAGGGGGAATAAACAAAATAAGGACTAGATAAGAAACAACCTTTTTTCAATTTCTGTTCTAACAACTGGCTTGGACGGTAAAACGTCAGTTGGGGAAAACTAATAATGTTACCGTGTATCAAACTGAGCTCCAGTCTATATGAGTGCATCATGATATGCAAAGCAAAAGGATTGCAATGAGGCCTGAGAATAGTTGCATAACTTTTCATCACTTCTAAGCAATTAAATTATGGGTATTAATTCAGCCAAATTTATTTAATTCATTTTATTTGATTTTAAATTTTGTATATCTATGTGTTTTATTTCATGGCTGTACACCGCCCTGAGTCCTTCGGGAGTAGGGCGGTATAGAAATTCAAAAAAAAAAATATTAATTGTGCCATGGTAAAGAGCAAACACCAAGAGTTCACCATTGAACTTCATGAAAATGCACACACATATAAAATCTCAGCTCACATTTTATTAATATCAGGCTTTATATTTCTAAATAAAGAATTGATATTTTTTTCCTAAGACATTTGGCTTTCAACTTTTGCTTCAGACGAAGCTAAGCATAATGCAAAAACAAAATAAAAGGACAGCATTTTCTGGGATAATAATCAGGCCTGAGTGGACAATGGGATTAACGTTTCTTTTGCCTGTTGGTTTAATTGATACATGTAAATGGCAAGAAGCATCACCTAAAAATGTAGTTGTAATCTTTCGGATAACAAAAAGAAGATGGATAATAGAAAAATATATAGAAAGTCCACGTTTACAAAACATATATATCGTATATGTTGTCAAATCATCAAACCAATGGCAAAATCAACTTATTTGTATATGAACAAGGCAATAATTCTTTGGAAGCCTTTATTTTTACCTATGGCTAAGGATCTCTTAACAGGCATTCGGATGATCTTTTAACAGAACTAGATGCTCCCTTTTTGAACTGTTTCCAGCAGCTCAGCTTTGAGTCAAAAAACGAACTCACAAAGAAGCATTCATGGCTGACAGAAGTTAAATGTTGGTGAGATTCAAAAGTACAGCTGCACTTCTTCTAGAATGTTGACAAATGCCACAGGAATGATGACTCATTTTCTATAGCTGTGATTTTCTTAAAACTTTATGAGGGGGGAAATTATCTTTTAGTAAGTGTCCAGATGTATGAAATATAATATAAGCTTTGAGTTGTACAGTGGCTTTATTAAAACTGTAGAGGGTTCAGGATTTGACAATTTGAGCGACATCCTATTTCATTAGGGAATCCATCTGGCTATAAACTATGCAGAAGAGGGTTTGGTGAAGATGAATCTTGTGCTGTGTTACCCCACAATTATGAAACTTATTCTGTAAGGCATGCAATTGTAACTTATTCCAGTTTGTCTACTTTTTTAAACAATAATTTTATTAAATAATCACAACTACTAAAAATCAATACAAACTGGAAAAAAAATAGAAGAATAAGAAAAAAAATAGAAGGTGCATAAAAGAAGAAAAAAAACTAAAATTAGAAAAGAAAGAAAAAAGAATATAGTAAAGAAAAAGAAAAGAAATATATCAATAAGTGCATATTGATTGGTGGTTGTCCACTAAGATACCTAGGTCCTTCTCACAATCACGATTTTTGAGCTAGATATTACTTATTGTTTATCCGTGCATTTGTTTTTTTTTTCTTTCTCAAGTGGATAACCTTACTTTTCTCACCACTGAATTGCATTTTGTTCGATAAGACCTAGTGTTCAAGTCTACTGTATCAAAATCTTTCTACAATGTGAGTCTATCTTCTAAAGTGTTGGCTTTCCCCCCCAACTTAATGTCAACTGCAAATTTGATGGGTTCCATTTCTACCCTCTCATCTAAACTATTTATGAAGAGTATTGGGCTAAGAAAGAACCATAAGGTACCCCACTGCATGTCTCCTTCCATTTAGATGTAATTCCAGGACTTACACATTGAGTCCAGTTGCCAATCTATCTGGTAGTGATGCTGTCTACCCCATATTTTTTATATCACCAAGAAGTAGGCTGTGGTCTACTTTGTCAAATTGGTACAATATAATATTAAAATTCATAAGACAAACATAAGTGTTAATTTCCAATATTGCTGAACTATAAATTCCAACATTTCTCAGAGCTAATCATGTTGGGAGTTGCTGGGACTTTTAATTCAACTCTACCTGGAGAGTTACAAGTTCCCCATCTTTTAAATAATTCCTTGGTCCCATATCCCTCCAACCAAATTTTCACCATCATCATTCATTATCTACTTTAACAATTACCAGGAGAATAATAATAATAACTCATGAAATGGAAGGGATTAGAGTCATCCTTCAAATGACTCATTCCATTAATTAGAAAGGAGCAGTACTTAAATATTTGTATCTATAGATTATCATGTGAAGTTTCTTTATATGGTCCTCCACTGGTAATATGTTTATTGATGTGCATAGCATCTTTTATTCTTTGCCTTTCTAACATCATCAAGGATGTATTTTTCTTGAAAAATAAAAGAAAAACAATTTATCCAGCGTATTTATTTGTACTTAATACATTAGCATGTATCTTAGATCTGATTGAGTTATACTGTATCTCTTCTGAATAACATTCCTTTTAATCTCCTTCAGAAGTCTACTGTTTTGCCTGTTTAAAATATAAATGCAGGATAATAACACCATCTTATGGATCGAGGTTCATGTCCAATAAATATATTTTAGCAGTTGTTCCAACCAAAATTCTTCCTTATAGGATGGTGCATCTAGCTTCAACTCATTGAAAGATGATGTGGACAAGAAAAGTGCCATTGAGATTCAAATGATTTTAACTTCAGCATATACTTTTCAAAAGAATTTTGATTGCAATGTACAGTATGTTTATATTATTATAAATATACTGTAGAAAAAAGCCAACACAGTTCTAGGCTGCATAAACAGAGGGATAGAATCAAGATCATGTGAAGTGTTAATACCACTTTATAATGCCTTGGTAAGGCCACACTTGGAATACTGCATCGTGTTTTGCTAGCCACAATGTAAAAAAAAAAAAAGATGTTGAGACTCTAGAAAGAGTGCAGAGAAGAGCAACAAAGATGATTAGGGGACTGGAGGCTAAAACATATGAAGAACAGTTGCAGGAACTAGGTATGTCTAGTTTAATGAAAAGAAGGACTAGGGGAGACATGATAGCAGTGTTCCAATATCTCAGGGGCTGCCACAAAGAAGTGGGAGTCAAGCTATTCCCCAAAGCACCTGAGGGCAGGACAAGAAGCAATGGATGGAAACTAATCAAGGAGAGAAGCAACTTAGAACTAAGGAGAAATTTCTTGACAGAACTATTAATCAGTGGAACAACTAGCCTCCAGAAGTTGTGAATGCTCCAACACTGGAAGTTTTTAAAAAGATGTTGGATAGCCATTTGTCTGAAGTGGTGTAGGGTTTCCTGCCTGAGCAGGGGATTGGACTAGAAGACCTCCAAAGTCCCTTCCAACTCTATTATTCTAGTCTATTCTATTATTTTATAAGCTAATAGTGACATTATATGCTATATCTAAAAGTTTTTGTTTTCTTCAGTTCAGTCATATCCAATTCTCAGAGAGTGCCTGGAAAACTTTTCTTGACAAGGTTTTTCAGGAATTCCCTCCTTCTTAGGGCTGAGTCAAAATGACTATCCAAGGTCATCCAGCTGGCTTTGTGCCCAAGGTGATGCTAGGAGTCAGAGTCTCACTTTTTTCCCCCTTAAAAATCAAGTGATTTATCATATAGTTAAATCAAAGACAAATGTCTGGTGCCTGCAAGTATTTTGGACTTTAGATGACAACTTCTTCTGGCAGCATGGCCAATGGAAAAGAAAAATACTGCTGTTGAAATCCAAAATATTTGAAAGTACCACTTTTCTCATGGCAAATTAAATGCTGGTTAAAAATTGTACTTAGATATAAAATCATGGAATACCATAGCTATATAAATTATATTTTTTTGGGGGGACCATGTGTAACAGAATAACAGAGTTGGAAGGGGCTGTGGAGGTCTTCTTGTACAACCCACTGCTCAAGCAGGAGATCCTATACTATTTTAGACAAATGGCTGTTCAATTTCTTCTTAAAAGCCTCCAGTGTTGGAGCAATCACAACTTCCGAAGGTAAGCTGTTCCACTGGTTGATTGTTCACACTGTCAGGAAATTTCTCCTTAGTTTCATGTTGCTTCTCTCTTTGTTCAGTTTCCATACATTGCTTCTTGTAGCTAGTATCCTTACTACAATATGAACACAATACAACTTTACCCTATATTAGCTAATTCATAAATTAGCTAGTATAAATTATATACTAGCTATACTAGGGACATAAATAAGAAACCTGTGGGGTAAGTTACTATTTCTCCAGATTTGTTTTTATCATCTGAAAAGAGATGATCTATTTTTCAATGCTGTTGTGATAGGGAGCCAATAATCATTAGTGTTGTTATAAATAACTAATGGCGATTATTGCTTGAATGTCCAAGGTCTTCCAGCATATTTTCATAATGTTCACTGATTGAGCAATTGTAGCAGCTTTATTTTTCACTTTGAGTTGGAGCCACAATTCCAGCATTGCTTATATGTTAATGTGGATCTATGAAAATTGTATATAATGCCATTTATTAATATGGCACAAACTGATTTCCTATTACAGTGATGGTTAACCTTTTTGGTGCCGAGTGCCCAAATCACGTGCATGCACATGTGAATGCATGTATGTGTGCCCAACCTCCCAAAATGCAATGTGAGTGCCCCCCACGTGCATGCGCCCCACCCCCACCAGGGGTGGGTTCCTCCCGGTTCCACCGAGCCGGTAGCGGTGACGATATGATGTCACCAAACCGGTTCTGCCCCCCCGCGCCCACTCCCACCTTCCACGTTATTCTTACCTTTTATTTGGCCCCACCCCCAATCTATTGCTGCCTCCTGAGTCCCAGCTGATGGTTGAGGGAAAAAAACTGTTTAAACTCTTGCTGCGGGGCTTCAAAGGGCCACCCTACAGCTGATCAGTGTTAAAAGAAAACAAATGAGTAGACCGGTGCCTGCAAAAATAAATGGGTAGACCAGTGCCTGCAAAAATAAATGGGTAGACCAGTGCCTGCAAAAATACATGAGTAGATCAGTGCCTGCCAAAATACATGAGTAGATCAGTGCCTGCAAAAACAAATGGGTAGACCAGTGCCTGCAAAAATACATGAGTAGATCAGTGCCTGCAAAAATAAATGGGTAGACCAGTGCCTGCAAAAATAAATGGGTAGACCAGTGCCTCAAAAATACATGAGTAGATCAGTGCCTGCAAAAATACATGAGTAGATCAGTACCTGCAAAAATAAATGGGTAGACCAGTGCCTGCAAAAATACATGAGTAGACCAGTGCCTGCAAAAATACATGGGTAGATCGGTACAGCTCTGCAAGCAGTTAAAAGCCTGGTAGACCAGTATCTCAGCTAAATCCTAAATAATTGTCCCATGACCATCAAGCCACACCCACAAAATAAGCCACACCCACAGAACCTGTAGTAAAAAAAATTAGAACCCACCCCTGACCCCGACACATGTGCCCCGCACACCATGCCCTGTTTTGGCTTCCAGGTTGATGCAGGCAGCTTTCCAGGCCCAAAACAAGGTGCGAGGAATGCGCAAGACCCCTTGTGGACCATTTTGGGCCTGGAAAGCCTCTTGCACCAACCTTCACCCCCGTTCATGTGTCCCGCCTCCCACGCATGCATGTGCACGTCCCTGCATGCGCCCTGCCTCCCACGCATGCGCAGCAGAGACTCGAAGACCAGCTGGCCGGTGGGAGGCACATGTGCATGCACAGTGGAACTGGGGTTGAGTGATGGCTGGCATGCTCGCAGAGAGGACTCTGTGTGCCACCTGTGGTTTGCCATCACAGTCCTATTATAAAGAATTCTAAAAGAACAAATAAGCATTGTCTTTAGTTTAGGGGCAATGTAAGGCATGTAAATGTTTTATACTTAAAAGGTTTTATTTTGGGGTTTATTTCTCCCTTCATATAGCACATTTATTCATTTGTATATAGAGCAGACAATTTGATGAAAAATTTGCAATGATTTAAAATGAAATCATTTAAATTTAAAATGGCTTAAAAGTTACTGTATATATTGTTTGAAAAGCCTCAGGATTTACTCACTTCTCAAATAGGCTATTAGACCTATTATTGCCATTTGGTCTGCTGGTATCTTTAGTTTTTTTTACAAAAACGATTAGATCATGTGGTATAGAGAAACAGCAACCCATCTGCTCTGTAGATTTTCAAACTATTTTATAGCCTCAATCATCTTCAATATTTCTTATAGCGTGGTGGGAAGAATTGCAACAGATAACATACTTTTATTCGTAATAAGATGCTACGTATTCTGATATTTGTCACAAAATTTCAAGAACGCTCATCTGTGCATATGTCACTGTACCAGATGAGATGGTGACAAACAGCAATGCTTCAAGTCAAGTACTGGACCTCTTAATTATAGCCATAAGATTCATTCTCTCCAATTGTACAGTAATCATATCCCCCAATTTCCCCATAGCTTTCCAGGTGTGAATGCACAAAGGTAAGGAGATAAGAACCTCACTTGTTTTCATACAATTTGAATATCTTTGAAAGAAATGTGTTTTAAAATGAGCATATTTATTAGTACATCACATGAAAGTACTCATACTGAATATCTTTATATTTATTGAATTTAGGCAAGGTGCAACAATCGCCAACCACTTGTAAGAGATTGGCAACTACAGTCTATAGTCCATATACAGTAGAGTGTAGAAAATAATGACAATAATGAGGTAGATAAAGGTGAAATTTAAAGCCAGATAATATGGAGCTTCTTTTAACCATGGGAAACTGGCTGGGAACTGAACTTCAGACTAGTTTGATAGGGATGGAGTGCCCTTGAAAGAATATGTTTATTTCATTTAATTTTTATTTATTTTATTTTTTTATTTTATTTATTTGTCAAGCATGTATAAGACAACAGATATAAGTATAAACATGATTATGAATACAGGAAATGGATACAAATAAATGGGGACAGTAGGACAGGGACAGTAGGCACATTGGTGCGCTTATGCATGTCCCTTACAGACCTCTTAGGAATGGGGTGAGGTCAACAGTAGACAGTCTAAGGTTAAAGTTATGGGGGTTTGGGGATACAACCACAGAGTCAGGTAGTGCATTCCAGGCATTGATCACTCTGTTGCTGAAGTTGTATTTTCTGAAATCGAGTTTGGAGCATTTTACCTTGAGTTTCTATCTATTGTTTGCCCAAGTATTATTGAGGTTGAAGCTGAAATAGTCATTGACAGGTAGGACATTATAGCAGATAATTTTGTGTACTATGCTTATGCCAGACCAAAGGTGGCGTAGTTCTAAATTGTCTAAGCCCAAAATTTCAAGCCTGGTGGCATAAGGTATTCTGTTGGGAGCAGAGGAGTGGAGGACTCTTCTTGTGAAATATCTCTGGACTTGCTCAATTGTCTTAATGTCCGATATGCAGTGCGGGTTCCAGACGGATGAGCTGTATTAGAGAATTGGTCTAGCAAATATTTTGTATGCTCCAGTTAGCAGTACAATATTACCAGAGAAGAAGCTATGCAAGATTAGGTTAACAACTCTTAATGCCTTTTTGGCAATGTTGTTACAGTGAGCTCTGGCACTTAAATCATTAGAGATGAGTAGAGATGCATCTTATCAATATCAATAGGCATCAATATTAAAAAATATAGAAGGACTACAGGAAGGTATCAATAGCAACAGCAATAGCACTTAGACTTATATACTTCCTCATAATGCTTTAGAGGAGGGGTTCCCAACCGCTGATCCATGGACTGGCACCAGGCTGCAGCATGCCAGAAACTGGGCCACACAAACAAATGAAACTTCATCAGTGGGATGCAGGCAGCATGCAAAACCATGCCTCCTTCACTCTCTCCACGGAAACCTCTCCACTCTCTTCACAAAACCTCTCTCCACGGAACCAGTCCCTGGTGCCCAAAAGGTTGGGGGTTTCTGCTTTACAGTACTCTATGACAGTGGTGAAATCCAATTTTTTTTTACTACCGCTTCTATGGGTGTGGCTTGGTGGGCGTTGCTTGGTGGGCGTGGTAGGGGAAGGATACTGCAAACTCCCCACTCCTGGGGGAAAGATATTGCAAAATCTCCATTCCCACCCCACTCTGGGGCCAGCCAGATTTGGTATTTGCCGGTTCTCCGAACTGCTCAAAATTTCTGCTACCAGTTCTCCAGAACCTGTCAGAACCTGCTGGATTTCACCCTTGCTCTATGAGTGGTTTACAAATGTCAGCCTATTGCTCCTAGCAATCTGCATCCTCATTTTATCAACCTCACTCAGAGGATGAAAGGCTGAGTCAACCTTGAGCCAGTCAGGAACAAACTCTTAACAGTGGGCAGAGTTGGTCTGCAGTACTGCATTCTAGCTACTATGCCAACATCCCTCCTTAAGATACTTAATTTTAGCATATATAATCTGAGAGGGACATTTGCTGAATTCTTTCATGTACAGTAGTGGCCAAAATTGTGGAAACCTTTTGGGAAAAGTGTATTTTTGAGATTTGATGGGTAATAACACCACTTTTTTGGGGGGGGAGTTTCAAAATAATCATATTCCACTGCTGGAATGGCCTGGGAATAGCCCAGACCTTAACCCAATTGAAAATCTATGGAGCCGACTAAAGAAACTTGTTAGTCAGAAGCAACCCAGCAATAAAACCCAGTTAATAGAAGCAATCATTCACTCTTGGTTTCACATTATAACAGATGCAGAACTAAAAGACTTGGTTCACTCCATGGGAAGATGTTGTAAGGCCGTAATTCATGCTAAAGGTTACCCAACTATTAACTGACATGGTGATAATTTTTGTAATCTTGTTTTTTCTACGTGTTTCACTTTTCTTCTTTATACTGTAACTGCTATTCTAATAGCAAATCCTTCATAAAAGTTATTGCATTACATTCTTGATTAAATTATCTTTCCATTGATATATAATTTTATGGTACTACTCCAAAAAAAGTGGTGTTATTAGCTAGTTTTAGAAAATACAGGTTTCCCAGAAGGTTTCCACAATTTTGGCCACTACTATAGCTTTTCAAGCAACAGACTGGCATAGCTGTTTAAGATTAGAACTACCAAATTCATCAACCACTCACTAAGAAGATAGGGCATTAAAAAAAAAAAAGCAGGATTGTAATAGCACCTTTTCTATCCTGCCCCAACTGGAATAATTTGCTCTCTTCTAATTGTAACATGTAAATGAAGAGTTTGGACAAAGCTCTGCTAAGCAGAACAGCAGTAAAACTGATGAACAGATGAACTGAACAGAACATTTGTATCTTAGCCAGAACAATTTCTGTGAAATGGTGGTAAGCCGGAGGCAGTATTACTGACTGATATGGCTTTATCATATCACTTTTAAATAGGTCTGAGACAGGTTTACAGAGAATGCCACTTCATTTAGCTAATAAGAGCCATCAGTACTTACCAAATATTCGGGCTTCCTAACCTCTTAAATTACAAAGTACAAAATTTCCGGACAATAAATGTAAGAGTTGGACATGCTGATTGTTGAAAACCTGGACATTGCTGGCATAAAAGGCAAAACAATGTTATAATTGGCCAATATAGTGCTAGACAACTTGTAGAAAATAAGTCAAGGTCTCCTAGCAATTAATTTGGATGTAACTGTTGGGGGGGGGAAAAGAAAGAAAGACAAAGAAACAGATTTTTGGGGGGCCTCCACTGATAACCATAATTGAGTTCTCCAGAGCAGGGTTTTCCGATCACTGAAAATGCTCCCATTTTATATTTCTTTGAAATGTATTTTCTGAAGAATGGCACAAGCTACAGAGTCTTTGGATACAAGCCAAATCAATCAAAAGTCATGTCAGAGTTTCTTGCAAAAATCAAATCCAGAAGGACACACAGATAACTGATTCAGCAGGATTCATTAACTTCCCTTTATATACATAATAACAGATGAAGTAAATTTTACAATACCAATAGCAGAGTTCTTTCAACATGGTAACAAGTAGAGAGAGCAGTTTCCAGTTTCAGTTCAGCAGACAGACAAGCCCAGGCTTGTTTCATTTCAGAGCTGAGCACAGAGCTTAATACAAAGAGAGCCTCCTCTATACAGGGCAGTTAAGCTTCTGCACAGACTCAGTTGCCTCTAAGCCATGCCCAGACTTCAGACTTAAGTTTCTGTTTTCAAATAAGCCTCATTGGCTGAGCCTGTTACCATGCCTATTCATTGGCTGACCTTGTTACCATGTCTCCATTCAGTCCCCATTGACTGATCTATTCCAGCCCATGAATATTCATATTCTGACAAATCAATCAGTCAATGACCCAACTATCCAACCAGTCTTTGGATTCAGTTTTTGATAACTTTGTAGCATGTGACTTTTATTGGTTCTTAATCTCACCAAGAGCCAAAGTTTATACAATCTACAAGGACAATTTTTGGAGAATTGGTATATGAGGATAAGCACAAACCCACTCAGGAGAAACTACAAACATCTCTCTCAGCATATCTTTTGAAGTGGATACTGGACAAAAGAAATTGTTGCTGAAACACAAACAATAATTGAAATCATCATATTAATTTTGTCTCATTTTTATTACTAAAATAAGTAGTGTTATGTTTTGTCCTTTCTACTTAGTTTTGTTTTTAGTTGATTTCAATAGTTTTGAAAAATTATATCTGGTTAATTAACTGAGTTCTATGTAAATGGTTTTCCATATGGATCAGTCCAAAATACATTAGAATGCAGTACTGCAGGCTACTTCCACTGACTATCCTATCCCCTTCTCTCCCTCAGGCTTGCCCCACAGAAGCCTCTCCTATCCCCTGCTCTTCAGAGTTATTTTCAGGTTGGGAGGGGGAGTAGAAAGTCTAACTAATTAGCATCAGAGTGTATTAATAATAATATAGGAAATACTAATTGTCTGATGGTCATTTCGAAAAATCCAAGAGGAACATACAGTACGTGGCAAATTTCAAATTTGTAGGCTTTACAGTTCTCAGGATTTCATGATTATGGCGTGAGTGGTTTTTGCTTTTATTTGCTGATAAAGAAATAAAGGGAGACTAGTATAGATCTATTTCAAGCTATTTAGCTCTCATCAGCTAGCCATACCCTTACTCAGATTCGAACTTGGGCTGCCTGCATATTAGGCAGTTGTATTAACCTCTGAGCCACAAGTTCTCTTCCCTTTATTAGCTTGAGCCAGGGGAGAGTTCAAGTGTTTTTCTCTCAAAGCACCTGGTCTACTCCAATATGGGAGGGAGCATATTGCTTCCCTTTCGCCTTTCAGCTCCAATCCAGGAGCCCTCAAGCAGTCGCATTCACGACAAACCATTATTATACCAAATTTATATTTGCTGATAAAGCTTGAAATAGATCTATACTAGTCTCCCTTTATTTCTTTATCAGCAAATATAAATTTATTATCAGGGGATGTCTTATTTTAGGGGAAACAGTGTGTGTGTGTGTATAATATTATAAAATTGGGTGGTGAGGATACAATTTTCTATTAGGTTAATTCTTTATCTGAATTCTTTGTGATAACAATTTTATGCTATGGGGTCAAAATAAGCCTGAGCAATTTCACTGTACAAATGCATTTGAAACAAAATGAAAATAATATCAGAAGTGGTGGCAAGTTTAAAAAAATTAAAATGGTGGCTCTCATCATGCATCAAAACTTTTTTTATGTGTGTCTCTATCCAAGAGATGCACTTATGATAATGTTGAAGTATGCAAGAGTTAATGTCATGTAAAAGATGTGATCATGAGGAATTTAAGTCTTGCAAATCATTCTATGCAGCTATGCATTCTATGGTGATGAACCTTACCAATTTGGTGAAAAATGCTTGGAGCCCCTCTAACATAGAAAATGAAAGTGTTCCTGCTTATGAAACAGAAAGCATTAGAGAAGAAATGCTTTTTAAGGTTGACATATGGTAATGAAATGCAAACATTGCCTTTAAAAAGTCAGAGAGGAAGTGGAGTCACTGGTGGCTATGAAGCAATCGGTGCTTGACATAAGAAAAAGAGAAAGGGGGGGTGGAATAAAAAACTCAATTGGGCAACAGGCCAAAAAAAGGATGCAAGAAAAAGAAGAAGAAAAATTCAAGGAAATGAACTATTGTTCCATCTGCTGCATAAAAAAAATCTTTCATAATAAATTACTGTGGGCTAAATAAATTTATAACCATGATTTGTCATTATACATGTAGAGGAGGGTGAGGAAATTAATTACCTCTACCTCTACCTCTACCTCTACCTCTACCTCTACCTCTACCTCTACCTCTACCTCTACCTCTACCTCTACCTTATCTCTCTCTCTCTCTCTCTCTCTCTCTCTCTCTCTCTCTCTCTCTCTCTCTCTCTGTGTGTGTGTGTGTGTGTGTGTGTGTGTGTGTGTGTGTGTAGTTGTTAGTTGTGAAGTCGTGTCCGACCCATCGTGACCCCATGGACAACTTTCCTCCAGGCCTTCCTGTCCTCTACCATCCCCTGGAGACCATTTAAGCTCACGCCAACTGCTTTAGTGACTCCATCCAGGCACCTCATTCTCTGTCGTCCCTTTCTTCTTTTGCCCTCAATCGTTCCCAGCATTAGGCACTTCTCCAGTGAGTCCTTCCTTCTCATTAAGTGGCCAAAATATTTCAGTTTCATCTTCAGGATCTGACCTTCTAAAGAGCAGTCAGGGTTGATCTCCTCTAGGACTGACCAGTTTGATCGCCTTGCAGTCCAAGGGACTTGCAGGAGTCTCCTCCAGCACCATAGTTCAAAGGCCTCAATTCTTTGGCACTCAGCCTTCCTTATGGTCCAACTTTCACAGCCCTACATTGCAACTAGGAAAACCATAGCCTTGACTATACACACTTTTGTTGGCTGGGTGATGTCTCTGTTTTTTGGTATGCTGTCTAATTTTGCCAGATAAATAGATAGATAGATAGATAGATAGATAGATAGATAGATAGATAGATAGATAGATAGATATAGAGAAAGAAATAGAGAAAGATATAGATACTGTATATAGATATACTGTATAAATATGTCTCTCTCTCTCTCTGTGTGTGTGTGTGTGTATCTGGAATAGGATTGTTAGACGCAAAGCTACTAAAACAGATTGATATTTAATTTTACATGGCTTTTGCTAAATTTAGAAAAGACTGCCTGCTAGAAACAAACCTAATCAATGAAATACATAAGAAGCTGGGTCATTTTGGAAACCAGGAGAGGAATTACCCAGAACTTTATTATCAGGAGCTTCTGGCAGGCTGAGTGTATAGACTTAATATGCAGGAGAAATGTTCTTGTGGTTTACAGAGAATATTTTATCTTGACAGATTCTCTAGTAAATACATATATTTATGTTGTACAGTATGCAGAATAGGGGTGTATGTGTGTTACTCAAGATGGAACATTCTTCAATAAATCATACACCTAGACATGGATATGGGGGGGGGTTCTCTCTCTCTCTCTTTTCCTCCCTCTCTTTTTCCTTCTCTCCCCATTTCTCTCTGTCCCTCTCCCTCCCTCCCTCCCTCCCTCTCTACCCCTCCCTCCCTCACTGCATTTTTAGGGGCAGAAATAAAGCTCTTCATATCCAAATTCTGACTATTGTGATGCAGAGACTTCCATCCATAAGTAACTGCAGTCCATCCTGCAATCCTGCTCTCAAAATCCCTGGTACATATGTGTAGGATCTGATTCCTGTACTACTGAAATAAATAATTTCTGACTGGTTATCAGATCATGCATCAATAATACAACATTGCATCCCCTAAATGCATTATTTAGAAAGCTTTTCATCAGTCCATTGACTCACATTTTCATTGCAGACAATACAAATGTACTTAAATTCATGCGTAATAACCTAATCACATGAAGATTGTAGCAATGAAGTCAATTTCATTCCATTTGACTGTAGTGAAAACTGGCGTTGGGATTGAGTCAAGAACATGGACCATGTGGTAAAAACAAGTGATGCACTATTTACATACCTGCCACAGCACAAGAGCCAAATCTGTTTATGATTTTGCAATTTGTGGATACTTCAGAAAAAATTACAGGATGAACCAGCTCATAGCCTTTTTATCATTGTAGACCATGTAGGTAGGGTGGGGGTATGTAGCAATAGCACTTAGGCTTATATACCACTTCAGAGTGCTTTACAGCCCTCTCTAAGTGATTTACAGAGTCAACATATTGTCCCCAACAATCTTCATTTTACTGACCTCAGAAGGATGGAAGGCTGAGTCAACCTTGAGCCAGTCAGGATCGAACTGCTGTCAGAGAATAATGCTTTTTAACCACTGTGCCACTATGGCCCATGTAGGGTGGGAATATTTTTTTACTTTTATTTTATTTATTTTGTTTTGTCGAGTACATATTAGATAATATATATAAATATAAGCATGAATTGAATACATAAAATGAATACAATTAAAGGGAACATTAGGACAGGGATGGTAGGCACGCTGGTGCACTTATGCATGCCCCTTACAGACCTCTTAGGAATGGGGTGAGATCAACAGTAGACAGTTTTAGGTTAAAATTTTGGGGGTTTTGGGATGAGACCACAGAGTCTGGTAGTGCATTCCAGGCATTGACAACTCTGTTACTGAAGTCATATTTTCTGCAATCGAGTTTGGAGTGGTTCACTTTAAGTTTGTATCTATTGTGTGCTCATGTATTGTTGTGGTTGAAGCTGAAGTAGTCATTGACAGGTAGACATCATAGAAGATGATTTTATGAGCTATGCTTAGGTCATACCAAAGGTGGTGTAGTTCTAAATTTTCTAAACCCAAAATTTCAAGTCTGGTTGCATAGGGTATTTTGTTACGAGCAGGGGAGTGGAGGACTCTTCTTGTGAAATATTTCTGGATGTGCTCAATTGTATTAATGTGTGGGTTCCAGACAGATGAGTTGTATTCAAGAATTGGTCTAGCAAATGTTTTGTATGCTCTGGTTAGTAGTGTAATATTACTGGTAAAGAAGTAGAAATATTTGTGGGTATAAAACTAGTCGCTCTAGAAACAAAGATTTGTTGAACCCTATCATGCTATTTCCTCTTGGTGAGCTTCTTAAGCTCTATGCAGTTAGAGCAGAGCCCATGGACCAGATCTGGCCCATGGGGTGCTTAGATCTGGGTCACAGGGCTGCCCTGGAAACAGCAAAGGATCAGCCCATGGTGCCTCTACCAGTGAAAACAGAGCTCAGGAGGGCCATGTGTCCACCCTGCCCCCGACTCCATTTTCACTGGCAGAAGGCTAGCAAAACAAACTAAAAGAAAAAGAAAACAAAAGGAGAAGTGTTTCTCCCTATTGCATTTAAGCAACCAAGGAGGGGCAGGAAAGGAGAAAGGCAAAGAGGAAAGACAAAGAAATAGATGGGAAGATGGGAAGAGAGCAAGGAAGGAAAAATAAGGAAAGAGGGGAAGGAAGAAGAAAGGAGAATGAAGAGAGAGGGAAAAAGAAGAAAAGGAAGGAAGGAAGGAAGGAAGGAAGGAAGGAAGGAAGGAAGGAAGGAAGGAAGGAAAGAAAGAAGGAAGGAAGGAAGGAGATTATAATGAGAGGGAGGGAGGGTCTGACGGAAGTTCTGCCTTAGCCACCACAAGTGCCCCCAACACGAGTGACGTTGAGCTGCCTACACCAACCCTGGCCATGCTCACCCTGGCCATGCCCACCCCACCCATGCCCACCCCAGCTATGCCCACCCCGGTCCCCCTGGGGTCAAACACAACCCTGATGTGGCCCTCAATGAAATCAAGTTTGACACGCTTGAGTTAGAGGGAAAATAGTAAGCTGGTTGAAACTTGCTTTGATCAAGAAAATTTGTTCACTGTTTTTTAATATCAGTCTTGCATCTTGTTCCCTTATAGTCAGTGCCCTATTACATGGAAATCATATAGTGGAAATTGGCAGCTTGAGATGCCATGGTTCACTTTATAACCTGATGCTATTCAATTTGGGATCACCAAGAAGTTTCATTAAAATCGTCTTTTTCTTTTTTTCCTTTCCTTTCTCTCTGTTTCCTTCTCTTTCCTTTCATTCGCAGCTATCATCTTTTGTCTGGGGGAAAAAAAATCCAATTAATCATAGGGATCTGCAGTCCTCTCCTCAGCTGTCTTGTCATAGTCCTTGTCTTCCCCTGCTGTTACATAATTTCTAATTTGCCTTGCTCTGTTCATTGACTTTGTATTAAAAAGAAAGAAAGAAATATCCTAAACCTCTCTGTGCATTTAAGGCAATACATGATACTTATATTGCCTTGATTTCTAGTACTCTTGGAACTGAGATGTTCATTAGTCCTATTATTGCTGCTCTCTATGCTGCTTGGGCTGCTTCTCAAGTTGCTTCTGCACGAGCAAGACATCAAGGATTTTAGAGTCATAATTCATCATTCTACCAACATGACAGTAATGAGGACAGGCTTTAACTATTTCACTGATGTCTGATGTGAACCAAAGGGAAACAGTGATGAATAGAATAGAATAACAGAGTTGGAAGGGACCTTGCTATCAAGTCCAACCCCCTGCTTAGGCAGAAAACTCTATACCATTTCAGACAAATGGTTGTCCATCTCTTCTTTAAAACTTCTAGTGTTGGAGCATTCATAACTTCTGGAGGCAAGTTGTTCCAATGATTCATTGTTCTAACTGTCAGGGATTTTCTTCTTAGTTCTAGATTGCTTCTCTCCTTGATTAGTTTCCACCCATTGCTTCTTGTCCTTCCCTCAGGTTTTGGAGAATAGCTTGACTCCCTCTTTTTTGTGGCAACCTCTGAGATATCAGAACACTGCTAGCATGTCACTCCTAGTCCTTCTTTTCATTAAACTAGACATACCCAATTCCAGAAACTGTACTTTATATGTTTTAGCCTCCAGTCCCCTAATCATCTTTGTTGCTCTTCTCTGCACTCTTTCTAGAGTCTCAACATCTTTTTTTTTTTACATTGTGGCGAGCAAAACTCGATGCAGTATTCCAAGTGTGGCCTTACCATGTTAGTTGCGACATCCCAATACAAGCTCCACCCCATTTATACATGTGCCAAGATGCATATAAGCAAGGACCAGAGCTTGTATTATGACAGCATGATGCTGCCTTCATTCATTTGAATGACAGCTCTGAAGATGGGAATATCTATATATGAGGATGTTATTAGTTGCTGGCATGGAAAAATGCTCTATTCTACCCGACAGCATAACATAATTATTATTCCTGCTCAATTTCTTGTTTTTACTGCCTGAGGGTATGTGATTTAGGGGAGAAAAACTGTAGGGATTCCAACAGTTTCAATGCATCATATAAACATTAAGAACAGCACAAGAACAAAACAAAACAAAACAAAATAAAATAAAACCCATCCTCACATTAGAATAGAATCCAAATGGGCCTAGTAACGATAATGCAAATAAACATGCTAGAAATGAACCATTGATTTTCAAATGAAAAGGCAACAAGTGAGTTTTCTACTCTTTATTGAAAGAAATAGGCATAAATAGACTGCATTTAATTTTTCAAATCAAGTAAGCTTTTATTAAAAAAGAATAGTGCTGAATTTTAATTATTATGAGATCATCCTTATATTAAAAAAGAAGAATTTTAATGAGGATAGCAAAGCTGGTGTGTGTGTTGCATTATCAAAACCAATATGACTTGGTACAACCTACTATATCTACAGCAATATTTATTGTAAATGTAGCTTTATAACAAATGGAAAAAAGTAGTACAAACAGTAGGAGTAGGAGTAGGAAGAAGAAGGAGGAGGAAGAGGAGGAGGAGGAGGAAGAGGAGGAAGAGGAGGAGGAGGGGGGGAGGAGGAGGAAGAGGAGAAAGAGAAGGAGAAGGAGAAGAAGAGGAAGAGATGATGATGATGATGATGAGGAGGAGGAGGAGGAGGAGGAGGAGGAGGAGGAGGAGGAGGAGGAGGAGGAGAGGAGGAGGAGGAGGAGGAAGAAGAGGAGGAAGAGGAGGAGGAGGAGGAGGATATATCCATACCTGTAAATATTTTCTGTAGATTGGCTTAAAATGAAGATTTCTTCATGGGTTTGGGTGACAGGTGTTCTAACAGAAACACACATCTTTTCTCTTGGCTCTTGCTGGCTGCCAATATGTTTCTAAATAAAATTCCAAGAGCTGCTGCTGATCCATAAAGCCCTTAATGCCTCTCTAGAAGTTTATACTCTATTCGGTAATTCACAGACGGTAAATTAAACCTGGTAAGGAATCTTTTGATTCTCTTGCTACCTCCAATTTCATTTGCATTTTTAATGGGATAGTTTCTGTTTTGTTTCAAATTTTGTTGGCCACCTTCAGTACTCTCCAGAGTAGAAAGAAGGGTATAAATATTTTTTTAAAAAAATAAAATAAAATAAAATAAAATATGGAAATGATTTTCCTTTGTCAAGTGGGTTTGTTTGTTTGTTTTATTATTTCCTAGCATAATCTATAACACTAATACCCCCCTCCAAGTCCTAAATAGATCTTGCTTAGTGTTATATACCATATAAGGAAGTAAGGAAGTGAGCTGCAGGCTTCACTCAGGTCCTCCAAACAGGCGGGAAAATACTTGAATCTCATTGGCTAAGCCATCTGGCAGCCCTCTATAAAGGAGGACACTGCCAGACAAGCAGGTTGTTGGGTTGTACTGGTCTACTATTAAAGAGCTGTTGTTACTGAAGAACTGTGTCCGTCTCTTCTATCACCAAACACTTAGGTTTTTAAAACCACACAAAACAGGCAGATATTGCTACCTAATTGGATAAAAGTATCTAACAACAAATGATAAAATAAAATAAAATAAGGAATAAGACCCATTTAAATTTTTATTTATGCTATCTGGAGACATTTTCTTTCTTGAGAAAAGAAAGAGTTAAAAGGTTTATTCAGAGCATAGGATTCCTATGCTTTTAACCTACTACAACCTTCTGCTATCCTAGTTATTCATCCCTTGATTTATAGCACAGCATATGCACAGCAGTGGCTTCATTGGATGAGACTCATGAACAAAGAACCCAAATTCACACGGATTATATAATATCTACTTAAGTTAGAAAGAAATGATTTAAATTTAGCATTTGAATTTATTGTTACATAGTGAATTTGTAAGAATGCCAGACAAATTTCCTGGTGGACTGGTAATGCATGAAAACTAATTAAAATCTGGAATAAATCTTTACCCTAAAATGAAAGTCAGACAGAACTGCATTATCGTATCACCACATATGGAAAATATTACTCTTCTTCATATATATTCAAGACAGAACTGTGTTCCGGTCTAGCTTGATTCAGGGAATTCCTGTCCAACCTAAATATCTTGAAAGCATTAGAACTCTAACAAGATTTTTGACCTCTCAAAGGTTGAAAAGACAAAGGAACCTGTAAGATTTCAAAGATAACCTTTACTTGTTATATTGTTGTTTCTGCTGCTACCAAACCAGAAAACAGTAAAGTGAGGGTAATGCAGGCCAAAGAGCTTATGAAGATAATATGTCCAAATGGAGCTTCAAATGTCATCAGGGACATTCAGAGCTAAATCACATAATTTAGTTTGGTGAGACAGCAAATATGTATCATCTATTCACTGGCTGTATGTTTATAGTATGTTATGTATGTATACTATAATAGCAACACTACCACCAACAAGAAAAATGATGGTTACATTTTGAAATATTCACCTAATTTCAGTCTCTTATATGCAGAAGATTCCCCAGTAAATAAATATTTATTAATTTTTCCACCCATCTCACATCAAAACAATTGTGGATGGCTTACGGTATTAACACAAAAGTGTTACCTTTCCCCCCCGGGAAATAGGAACACTAGAAAAGAGAGAGGGAGAGAGGGAGAACCCTTTTTTAGACCAAAATCACAAACTTGGTGAATATGGACATAGCTTTATTCATATCAATTCAAAAGTCTGAGAGAGAGAGAGAGAGAGGGAGGGAGGGAGGGAGGGAGGGAGGGAGGGAGAAAGGTTCCCCTCACACATATGTGCTAGTTGTTCCCAACTTAGGGGGCGGTGCTCATCTCCGTTTCAAAGCAGAAGAGCCAGCACTGTCCGAAGATGTTTCCATGGTCATGTGGCCGGCATGACTAAATGCCAGAGGCTCATTGAATGCTGTTACCTTCCCACCAAAGATGGTCCCTATTTTTCTACTTGCAATTTTTACGTGCTTTCGAACTGCTAGGTTGGCAGAAGCTGGGACAAGTAACGGGAGCTCACCCTGTTACGTGGACTAGGGATTCGAATCGCTGAACTGCCGACTGACAAGCTTAGCATCTTAGCCACTGAACCACCGCATAGATAGATAGATGATAGATAGATAGATAGATAGATAGATAGATAGATAGATAGATAGATAGATAGATGGATGGATGGATGGTGGGTGGATGGATGGATGGATGGATGGAGAGGGAGAGGGAGAGGGAGAGGGAGATACAGATACAGATACAGATACAGATACATAGAGAAGGGGGAAGCAGTACTAGTAAGTGCAACTGCCATGACTATCTTGAATGAAAGATTAAGATGTACATCATACAGAACATATTTGATATCACTTGAAGGAAGATTTTGAAGAAATTCTACAGTATATGTGTCTTTTCTTGCAAACTGTGCAATTTCTTTAATGTTATACAGTCAGAATAATGCTTCCCTACTAATTAACCAGATCCCACTTGAAATAAAAATCCTGGTTGTTATTTTTTTTTAAAAAAGAGTTTAATTTATTATTTTTTTCTGAATCAGAAATCTTCTATACATTCACTTACGATTGAGGATACCCTCTGTTCAGTACTCTAATTTCCCCCCCACTGATTTTTAACACCTAAATTGACTTTGGAGGGGGGAGCCTCAATGTGTTACCAGAGAGTGAATATACACACACAAATAAAAGTCTTTAAAGTGGAGATAAACAGAATACTTACAGGAGGGAACACAGAACAATTGAGGGAATGTGTCAATAGCATGAATAAAAGCAAATAGAGCTGTTGAAACCATTCAACCGTTTTTTTGCCAAGGTTGAAAGGCACTTCATTCTCTTTTCTTTTGGTCCCTCTCAAAAGCTTTCATTAAATTCTCACTGACTGTAATACTGCATTCAGATAAGGCAGTGGTGTCTAAGTGAACCTTGAAATTGGCACGTCCAAGGAAGTGGCTCTGCTGCAGAACAATACTCAAAGAAGAACCCAACAAGGTGTGTGACTTTTGTATACACTACAAGCTCAAACGTCAGGGGCAAGTGTATATGCAGTCTCCTTTTGTTGCTGAACCACAATCCCCAGCGTTGTGGTAGATGCCTACTAGAGGGAGGGAGGTGAAGTAAATTGTGCTGTCCTAATTCTCTCTAAAGCTGTCTCAAGGGTATTGGAACCTCAATGCATGCAGGCATAGGCAAATTGGTGGCCCCCAAACATTTTGTATTATAATTCTCACAGTCTGTTGCCATTGGCTATGTTGGAACAATACAGACATGCAGAAGGCACCATGACAATTGATTTTGCTAGTTACACAGTTGGGATTTACAGGTTAGCAATACTTGTAGAACCACGGGCTTCCCACTCTTTCTGTAGCCCATCTAGCAAGACCTTCAATGGCTTAGGATCCACTATTTATATTGCTCTAGTTTGAATGATTCCAGATTATTGGCTGTTATTATGCCATTTTTTAGCAGGAACGAGAACTTGCAGCAATTAGGCAAATAAAGCAACGCAGGAAATCTTTACTCTCCCCATCTATTGGACTCTGCAGTAGCTCAGAATTGATTCTGATTGGAGTGGCCAAAGAAATAAATAAGAATTATCAGTGGAAAAGACCCTAGCTAGTTTACAAGGGTTAAGTAGAACTCCCCTTCAAGACATGTAGTTTTCTTGTCAACAACACAGAAAAGGTTTGCCACTGCCTTGTAGGTATTTGATGGCTTCTCAGTTGAACTTGTAGCTCTGGGTATTTCCTGATGCTTCTCTAGGCAAGTATTTACATCTGTCTCTTCTGTCTCTAATGCCACAATTAACAGAGTAACTTAAATTCTAATTTAACTTAAATATCGAAATCCGTTGAACATGATCTTTTTGTCTGTTCAGTGGTTGGATACCACATGAGATTGAAGCTTAAATTATTTGGATGACCTTTTAAAAAAAATATCCCTCAGTAGCTACCTATTCAGAAGTGTAAAATGACTAAGAGTGGTGAGTAAAACGTAATGCAGTTTAAGTGGAAAGTCCTCATTTTCAGCTTGAAGGTAGTGGTTTCAGACTTAGAAGAATAGTTGGGACATCATCAGATCACTTCTGGCGAAACGGTTCTTTTGAGCTTGATGTTTTATACTCAAAACACATCCAGTATTGGGACAGCATTGTGACATTTTGAGGAAGAATGGATCAACCAGTTTTGAGTACAATGCATCTGTTATTTGAAAACTTTTGAACATGTGTATTAATTATATTTCATGACGTGAAATTACAGCCACATAAGAGCTATAAGGAAACTCACCATAAAGATAGTACAGTTCTTAATTGCTCTGAAGATTGATATGGTTATTGGAAAACTTTATAAAAGTCACCGTGTACCTTCCCCATTAGAATCAGTTCTCACATTAACTTGAGAGGTAAATATTTCTTTTCAGCATTCTGGTCAAAAAAGTATTTGACCTTA
The DNA here is from genome assembly GCF_029215685.1 of Pituophis catenifer annectens. Lineage (NCBI taxonomy): Eukaryota > Metazoa > Chordata > Lepidosauria > Squamata > Colubridae > Pituophis > Pituophis catenifer. The sequence goes on along the minus strand of NW_027256884.1, from coordinate 20,318,415 downwards.
AGCACAACATTTCTTTCCTTTATATATAACTCTTCAAGAAATGTCTCATCAAACTCTATATAGAATGTTCCATCTGACTTTCATTATGTAAAAAAAAAAAGTCTAACTGAAAATTTCAGAAAGCCATTCCCGCTTTCATTTCTGTTGGACTGATTTTAATAGATATTGCATAACAGAACTGAAATCACATGGGTTATCTGGGTTAGAATCATAGCTGTCAAATTTATTATTTATTTAGTATCGGTTTGATAATCCCTCTCCTCACAAAGTGGCAGGAGAGCGTTCCTGGGAAGAATAAACAGTGTTTGAACAAACAAGAGTGTATTTATTTATTTAATCAAATTTTATCCTGACACACAATTCTCCTTCCTTCTTCCTTTTCACCCCACAACAACAACAAGACTATGAGGTAGATTGGGTTGAGATAGCATGACTGGCCCAAAGTCACCCATCTGGGATTCTTGCCAAGACAGAACTAGAACTCACTGTCTCCTGTGTTCTAGGCCAGCACCTAACCCACTACATCAAACTGGCTCTGGTATAAATTCTCAGCACCAGAGGTGGGTTTCAGCAGGTTCTGACCAGTTCTGGAGAACTGGTAGCGGAAATTTTGAATAGTTCGGAGAACCGGTAGTAAAAATTCTGACTGGCCCCGCCTCCATCTATTTTCTGCCTCCCAAGTCCCAGGTGATCAGGAGGAAATAGGGATTTTGCAGTAACCTTCTCCTGGATTGGGGAGGGAATGGAGATTTTGCAGTATACTTCCCCTGGAGTAGGATGGGAATGGAGATTTTATAGTATCCTTCCCCTGCCATGCCTACCAAGCCATGCACACCAAGCCATGCCATGCCCACCAAGTCACACTCACAGAACCGGTAGTAAAAAATTTTGAAACCCACCACTGCTCAGCACAGTCATCCAGGGTGTGAAGTTCATCTCAACTGCCTATCTAAACCAAGCAGGAACCTATGGACAGTAGCAATATAGGAAGATGCTGATGGCAGTTGATCACATTATTGACAATGGTAGAGACACAATTTCATGCTGTGTAAGAGAACACAGTGGGAAACTTTCTTGCATTTTTCTTTTATCAAGAAAACCACATGGTAGACAAGATAAAATGATGATCTAGTGTAAGATGATGGGCCTCTCAAGTCAGATGGCACTCAAAATGCTACTTAGGAACAGCTGTGCATCTTTCTGAATATTTATAGTACTTATGACATGTCTAGCTTGAAGCCATTGGGATGATCTAATTTCTGATGTTGCCATGCAGTAAAAGGAAATCCGAAGCTTCAAAGACAGAATAAAAGAGGGAACATGGCATATAAGGAGCATGAATATGGAAAAGCTCAACACAGGAAGGATGAAATGAATCAACTACATATTGACATTTTAGGCATCTGAAAATTGTGATGGAATTGGACACTTTTAGTTATAAGATCACATTTTTTCCTATTCAGGTCATGAAAAACAGAGAAGGAATGTCACCTCTTTTATATGAAGGATATAATAAGAACAATAACAGAAAACAATGCAATCAATGACCATGTAATATTAATTAGACTCAATGAACACTTATTACTATAATCCAGGTTTATAGTCCAACCACTGATGCAGAAGAAAAGGAAGTTGATGAGTTCTATAGTTAAATTAAGTTTAAAGTTTACAGAATATCCAATATACAGTATTCTCCTTGTAGTTCAAGATTGGAATGTCAATGTTGGCAATATTAAGAAGAAGAAAAATATTGCTATGATATCACTCCTAGTCCTTTTCTTCATTAGACTAGACATACTCAGTTCTTGCAACTGTTCATCATATGTTTTAGCCTCCAGTCCCCTTTTGTTGCTCTTCTCTGCACCCTTTCTAGTGCCTTCATTCTTTTTTGTATCTTGGTGACAAAAACTGGACTCATTGATCCAAATGTGGTCTTACCATGCAGTCTAGGTACTGCATTGGCGCTTTTTTTTTCACAGCTGCAGCACCTTGCTGCCTCTACTTAAGTGATAGTCCACTAGGACACCTAGATCTCTCTCCTAGTTATTGCTGTTGAGGCAGGGACCACCTATTCTACTTGTGCATTTGGTTTTTCTTGCCTAAGTGTAAAACCTTACTTTTCTCACCACTAAATTTTGTTGAATTGTAAATTAAGTCCAGAAAGCCAAAGCACAAGGCAAAGCTCTGGGTAACTGGTACAGATTGTTGAAATCAAATGCAACTATAGTGACATTTTGCCCAACATTGCAGAGAGAGTGGGTTGGGGTCAATTTCAGAATTCAAGAGTTGTCTAGACAGAGAATTTCCATCTTCTAAGAATTCAATCTTATACCTATTGTCCCTAATCAAGTAATTTCTACTGAACCTGGCATCCTCCACTGTTCTATAAGCCTGTAAAAACAATTCCATTGCCTTCATCCAATTTGGAAGAAAATGAATGATAGTTATGCCTCATCTGCATACTGCTGACATCTCACTCCAGATGAAGCCAATGTATTGGCTGCTCATTGCGAAAATTACAAATCTCTTCAATGCTGTTCCCCTTGAATACAAATGCAAGAGTTGTCAAATGAAGCCATTCCAGTAGATGATTCATAAAACATAAGAATGGGTAGTACAATTTTTTCAACTATACAAAATCATTCAGAAGCAAAAAAAAACCAGATCAAGATCTGATTTCACAGTGTATCCGTGTATTGATGTTTGTCCATCGTGTTCGAAGAGGACCTTGACATCCAATGGGTTGTGGGCTGTCCACCGTGTCTCCGCAGGTGGCTGGCAAGGCCTATACGGGCATGAAACGTTCTGCCACATGTAGGGCAGACATGTGTGGGCATCATTGTTGCAGCATTTGCAGCTCTGGCTTTGCGGAGTGCTCGCTTCTCTTGTGCTGTGGTTGTTCTCCTGTCTTCAAATGTCTGGCAGCCTTGGTGGATCAAGATGTGCCATGTTGATCAATCTTGTACCAGGGTTTCCCAGAAAGTGGTGTCAATGTCCAGGGACTTGAAGGAGGCTTTGAACGTGTCTTTGTATCACTTCCTTTGTTCCCTGTGCGATCGCTTTCCTTGATACAGCTCACCATAGAGGAGCTGTTTAGGGATGCATCCTTGCAACATGGCCTGCCCAGCATGTCTGGGCTTTCATCAGCAGGGTGTGAACTGATGGCAGGTCTGCTCTGAAGAGGACTTCGGTGTCTGGCATCTTGTCTTGCCACTGGATCCTCAGAAGTCTGTGGAGGCAGATCATGTGGAAGTGGTTCAATTGCCTAGCATGCCTCCTGTATACAGTCCAAGTCTCACTGGCATACACCAGGGTAGTTAGCACTACTGCTCGGTACTGCTGCTATTGCATAATACTACATAATCATTCAGAAGCAAAAAAACCAGATCAAGATCTGACTTCACAGTGTATCAGTGTATTGCTGTACTGAGAACCCATAGTTGTTATAGTAGATGTAAGGTTCTGAGCCTATCCATTTACAGTTCTCATGGATATTTCAAGGGACCAAAATTTCAAGGTTTTCCAACATCACACTGCAGAATCACTTGAATCAAGGATGAGAACTGTAAATCTGTTTCTTGGATTACAAATAGGTTTCAAAGATAACCATTTGAAAATGTTTGCATAAAGAGAAAATTTATACTTTCTTCAATGAAAACAAACATTAGACAGCAAAAGTTTGTTTTCCATACTCTTAGGAAAACCATGCACTAACATATCTCAATCTGTTTCAAATGAATGCTAAAAATTATGTTAGAGAGTCATTGAAGGGTGCAATTTATTTAGAAAGGCCTTAACTGTTCCATGCAATTCTATAAGATTAGCTGCAATCTATGAAAATTTAACTCTTGACATGCAACCCAATTATTAAAACTTACTATCCTTGGTGATAATCTAAGTTCCACAAGGAAAAAGTTGAGGAAGACTAAGAAAAATAAAAGATAAAAGTTGGAAGAAGCAAAACAGTGCAAGGCAGGCAGATTTTGGAATGATTTCCCAAGTACCTTCAGCTAAAGGCTGAAATGTTGCAAGAACATTCATTATTATTTTCAGCTTCTCTGACTCTATGGCTTGTAGCAATAAATCCATATCTGGTTGGATTTGGTTTATAGCTAGGTCTTTAAATATGGATTATTTGAACAACATTTTTTATTTGTGGAATCCTTGGTGCTCTTCGAGTTTGGTTACTTGCTTGTAGGCATTGCATTACCCAAGTTGGTACCATCATCAGAACTAGTTTTGTTTGCTAGGGTTTGCTTCTTGTTTAGATATAGTAGCTAGGGTTTGCTTCTTGTTTAGATATAGTAGCTTGCCCTAACAGTGCTGGTTGGGTGGGGCTTTTCTCCCTGGTAGTTCCTTGGTTAGTCTATTGTTTTCTGCTTGATTGTCCCATTGATAGTTCCTTGATCAGAGTATTGTTTTCTTTTTGTTTGTCTGGTGTTAATCTCTGCTTATCTGATGATGCATCCTGTTCATTTTGTTTCCTTCATAACTTTCTTATTGACTCTTTTGAATGGTGTGTAAATTGTGGTTCATCTCTATGTGTGTCTATTGATGTTTGATTTAGCTGAATGCTAAGCTTTCAGGAATTTGCTAGCTTATTTTGATTTATCTTAAATAGGTTTAATTTATTATTAAAGAGTTTAATATCCCAGCATAGTATGAAACTAAAATTATAGAAAAAAGCAGAATTTCTTTAAGGATCTACTGCTGAACCATACAACAATGTCTTATACAAATAATCATAGCAACTAATAATATTGAACTTTCCCTGTGCTTTTTATTAAGGGACAATTTTATTTAATCTTTATGGAAAAAAATACTTAATATTAAAGAACTTCAGTGTTAAACTTACAAATTCATGAGTAAAAAAATGATAGATAGGTATATAAATCTAATAAATTAAGAGTCACATTGTAGAAAGTGTTTTGGCCACCACTGAATACTTACTTTTCAGTTACATCACTAGAGCAAGGAGAAAAAAAAAATAGACCACAGTTTCATTATTAGATAATTTATATTCCATGGCAACAGGGACAACTACGAATGCCAGTCAGAAGTTATCCTAATTATTTTTAAAACTAGACTTATTCATTGCAACTGACATTCTGAGGAAATGTCATTTTTAAGGAGTATAGGAGAAAATGCATCCAATTACTTTATAATATCTCCTAATTCCCCCCTCCCAAACTTTTAGATTCTTTTCCATCCAGACAAAGGTCCTTTTCCTTTCATTCCAGACTACTTGATAGAATGGGAAATAGACAAGGTGATCAGTGGTTATTTTCAATCAGGTAATCAAATAAGCTTGATGCAACTCTTTCCAATTTGTTTAGCTTAGCATTGGCCTGCCAATTTAAGTAACCCTTACATAATGCCAATTAGGAACATGGTTTTCTAAATGCATAGGATTATACACTATAAGTATCTCCAATGTTAAGGCCTTAATGATTTTTTTTAAATTAAACTTTCAAATTTTGTCATTCATCTTTCCTTCTTTTGCAACCTTTCTTTAATGATTCTATTCTACCATTGCTTCAATATTAATGTAACTCTTGTCCCACAGCGATTGTCCTGCAACGAGTTAACTGTGGCAAGTTGTTCCATGGCAAGTTGGCCATGGTGAGTTGGCCACACCGAGTTGTCCTAGACCAGGGATCGGCAACCTTAAACATTCAAAGAGCCACAAAGGTCCTAACTGGAAGCCCCCCGTTCAATTCTGGAGCTGACCGGAAGTCCTGTTCCCCCACCATAGAGTCTCCTCCTAGCACAGTATCCTTTTTCTTCTACCTGTCCTAAATGAAAGCCCTATCAATTGTGGAGCTGACAGGAAAACCAGCCCCTTGCCATAGAGACTCTTCCAGGCGTGCTGTGCTTTTCCTCCCCATAGCCAGAAGCTCCTCTCAAAATTGTGGGCAGCAACAGGGAGCCACAGCAGAGCGATGAGAGAGCCACATGTGGCTTCAGAGCCCCAGGTTGCTGACCCCTGTCCTAGACCCCAGTCAGGAAATCGTCCTTCTTGTACTTCATGGATTTTAGAACAATGCAGAGCTTTATGCTGGAGAAGCTTCATTTCTCCAAGAGATTGTTTGATTCCTTGAACACTGTGATAAACTTTGAGTGCTACCAGATTTTACTTCCAGCTTCTTTTATGCCACTTGCTGGAAATGAAACACCTCTTTTCCAAAAAGAAATGCAGGACAGATTCCATCTCCTTACCTTCCTGATACACATATTAATTAAATCTCAGGGTGAAAAGGAAAGCTGATTGGATCACAAGATTGCTTGGAGATTCCACTGAATCATTCATCATAGTTCAAGAAAAATAACAGATGATATGAATTGGAAGCTGCAGCAAATTCTACGTACAGTTCTTTTGAAATGGATTTTACAGATTCCATTGCTTAAGCTAAAAAGAAATAACCATCTGGAACAATATGGCATATGGAATCTGTGACAACATGTGGCAGTGCATCTTATTTTTAACATAAAGGCTCCTGATCAGGATATTTTCCAGATGTTCCTTCTAGTTTTATTCCATTATTATTTTCATTTTCTGGTTGATGCTCAGCATTCCTTAAGCATAATCAGAATTTTTGGGAGTGTGAGAGAGCTGTTTTTTTATTGTCACTGTTGTCCGGCAAACCTCAAATTTGCCCATGCATGCTTATTCATCTCTTCATTTATCAGTACTCCTGATGGAATTTTTATTATAAGCCACAAATGCAATCACTGGACCAGATCCAGTTGGCTTCTCATAAATGAGTCTTAAATAATCAATAAATTTACAATGTGTAAATCATATTTACCAAAAAAAGGGAATTTCAAGACTTTTAATCTTTTATTTAGTCTGGGAACATAGGTAAATTTGTAAGTTGAAAGACATCCTATGAAATGCATTGATAGCGAGTTTAAATAGGTCCACTGAAATCAAGAGAAGATCTCAATACATGCTATAAACTCAAAAGGACCCAAGCATAATTAAATTGTGGTTTAATTATGAACTATTAACCAACCAGTTCTGCCTTTTACTTTGACTTCTTAACTGAGATAGATGGTATACTGATTCTCAACTTTTCCTTTATTTTCAACATAGCAAGGAGGATATTGCTTTGTTTCGCTTCTCTTAGCATCCAAAAGTAGATTCAGTTAATTCTTACAAAGTAGGCCACAATCTACTTCTTGGTAAGATAGAAAAATGTGGGCTAGACAGCATCACCACCAAATGGATTTATAACTGGCTGACAAACCATATTCAATGAATAGTCCTTAATGGTGTTAGATCTACATGGAGGGAAGTAGTGAGGTACCATAAGGTCCTATCTTAGGCCTGGTACTCTTCAATATCTTTATAAATGGCATAGATGAGGGAATAGAAGAGAAACTCATCAAAGTTGCAGATGACACTAAGCAAGCAGGAATAGCCAACACTCCAGAAGACAAGCTCAGGATCCAAAAAGATCTTGACAGACTTGAACAAAGGGCCCTATCCAACAACATGAAATTTAATGCGGAGAAAAGAAAGGTCTTACACCTGGGCAGGAAACCCCAAATGTACAAGTACAAATTAAGTGAAACCTGGCTCAAAAATACGAAGAGGGACCTTGGAGTCCTAGTGGACGATCACTTAAATACGAACCAGCTGTGTGCAGCAGCAGCCAAAAAGGCTACTACAATCATTGGTTGTATAAAAAGAGGCATAGAATCAAAATCGTGTGGATTAGTACCGCTTTATAAAGTGTTAGTACGGCCATATCTGAAATACTTTATTCAGTTTTGATTGCACAAAACGTTACAAAAAAGATGTTGAGACTTTGGAAAAAGTGCAAAGAAAAGCAACCAAGATGATTAAAGGCCTGGAGACTAAAACATATGAAGAACGGTTGCAGGATTTGGGTTTGGCTAATCTAGAAAAAAAGGAGGACTAGAGGGGACTCGATAGCAGTATTCCAGTATTTGAGTGGCTGCCACAAAGAGGAGGGGATCAATGTATTTTCCAAAGCACCAGAGGGCAGGACAAGAAACAATGGATGGAAACTAATCAAGGAGAGAAGCAACCTGGAATTAAGAAGAAACTTCCTAACAGTGAGGACAATTAACCAGTTGAACAACTTGCCTTCAGAAGTTGTGGATTATTAATCACTGGGTTTTTTAAAGAAGAGACTGGACAGTCACTTGTCTGAAATGGTATAAAGTCTCCTGCCTGAGCAGAGAGCTGGACTAGAAGACTCACAAAGTCCCTTCCAACTGTATTCTGATTGATTGGTCTTACCATTTGTTTTCCTGACATCAGTACTACAAATTCAAGATACCTGTTGTTCATGTTTATTTAGAGTAGTCTTCCTCCAATAATGCTTCAGAATTGTTATGGAACATTGTGGAAGATGAAAAATAATGGAAAAGTGGCTAATGAGTTATTTTCTGGGAAACAAAGACTTGAGAGAGAATAATAGTCAGTCTTACTGCTAATATTAAATCCTACAACTTTCAAAGAAAGTTTTGGAGAGTATCTGTTCCCCCTGGAGACTTTAGAAAAATAGATACCCAGTTTGTCTGACTATAAATAGAACTGAATATTTTGAGAGACCAAGAGAAGGTGCCCCGAGGTCAATAGTTTTTTGGAATTGTTGCATAGAAGGCTAATTGGCCTTGACTTCAAGTTTACAAAAGCTTTCAGACTAGCAGAAGCTCGGAATGATTGACTGCAGAAGTAGATTTCACATTTTCCCCTCTTTGTTACTATTGATTGGATTCAATAGCCTAAATTGCCCTTTCCAATTTCAGTGGTAGCAATAGTCCCACCGAGATCTCCTTTTATCTCAGTCGTAGGTCTTTACAAATCATGAAAACTGGACAGGGTTGTGGTGAAGCGTTGCTTTCTTTTTCACCCTGTAATAAACCTACAAATTTGATTCTCTCCTAAACTCTCCCCTCCCCCACTTTTATTTTCCTCTTTTTGCCTGGCTATCATGATTGGGCATTCTGCATTTTTTTTTTTTTGACTGACTAAGATATTTTTTTCCACATTTTACATCATACCTTATCTCTTCTCAAAGAAATTTGTCAGCGATAATTCAACTCTGTTGCACACTCTGCGTGTGAATTGTCCTGGTTTATCCCTATCTTTTGTTTCCTATGATTCTTATATTTACCATCCAGTGTTACTCAGGTACAGACGGGGTGAAATTCAAAATTTTTTCCTACCGGTTCTGTGGGCATGGCTTGGTGGGCATGGCAGGGGAAGGATACTGCAAAATCTCCATTCCCACCCCACTCTGGGGCCAGCCAGAGGTGGCATTTGCCAGTTCTCCAAACTACTCAAAATTTCTGCTACCGGTTCTCCAGAACCTGTTAGAACCTGCTGGATTTCACCCCTGGGTACAAAGTTTAGGTTTTATGCTGCTTGAAGGAGGAGATGTTGATGAACCCTAAACAAAGTATTTCCTTTTTAAAAGGTTAACCTATCTTCTGCATTATTGCATTTGCTCAGTCAAAGTCCTTGGCAGTGTCATCATCCATCAGTAGTGCTATGTCCATTTTTTACCTCTTCCAATTTGCAATTGATGTTCACTGGATATTCACTAATTTTAATAGATATATCTTGTCATTTATTGTTATAGCCGAATAGATATTTTGGAGCATTACTGTCACTCCATCCTTTGTCTAGTCACATGCTCTAAATCACATAATCATCTTATTTAAAGTGGTATATTCCAGTCCACTTAGTCCACTTATTCTTAAACCATTTAATTTAGAGAGTGTCATTTCCACTTTGACAATTTCAAATCTCCCTTGACTTAAGGCTTGTCATATCCCATGTCACAATTGTAAAGGGGAAAATTCTCTTTCAGTACTGGCACTATGAATGACCAGACTTCACTGTGACTTGGCTGTGACCATATCATTATTCACATAACTACTCATGAAAGTTCAACGTTCTATTCCAATTTCTAGATAAGTGCTAGAGATCTTAGAATCTCACACCCAAAGTTGTCTAAATGTTTGAGCCATTCAGTTTTGACAATAAAAAGAAATGGGTTGGCATTGCCTTTTTTTCAGGCTTCTTCCTAACTGCAGAACCCCAAATGCCTCATCCCTATTACACAATACTTTTTGGCCCAGTATTGATCTTACTTGCAAAGGTGTCTCATCTACCAGTAGCTCGTATTCCCACCACCATTGCTTTCAGGTTCACTCAAGCTTCTTAGACTTCCCACCATGTCAAAGTGATAATCCTCATGGAGCATGAAAAGATAAGCTTGCATTAGGATGGATGGATGGATGGATGGATGGATGGATGGATGGATGGACGGATGGATGGATGGACAGGCAGGCAGGCAGGCAGGCAGGCAGGCAGGCAGACAGAAAGATTGATAGGTAGGTAGAAAGACGATAGATAGTCCTTACCAATAGACTTATATACCACTTCACAGTGCTTTTACAGCCCTCTCTAAGCGGTTTACAGAGTCAGCATATTTTCCCCAACAATTTGGGTCCTCATTTTACCCACTCGGAAGGATGGAAGACTAAGTCAAACTTGAGCCTGGTGCGATTCGAACTGCCAAATTGCAGGCAGCTGGCAGTCAGCAGAAGTAGCCTGCAGTACTGCATTCTAACCATTGCACCACCACAGCTCTAGATAGATAGATATTGACATTTTTCCACAGCTACTTAGATATTGATGATTATCATCAACAACAGCACTTGTAAACATATCACTTTAAATTATTTGGGATAGCTATTTTTTTTTTACAAACTTTTTACAAAATTAATGTATTCACATTAACAAAAGCTATCCAAAACAAATGTTTGATTCTGTGTGTGTGTGTGTGTGTGTGTGTAAAAATAGCAATAAAAATAGTGTCCAAATATGTAATATATTATTTCAATATTTACAGTGTCCTAAATACATTCAATAATAATTGCTGTTTTACTGTAGCATAAGATTTTTCTTTTAAATCACCATAAATCAGATCCAAGACACTTTACTTTCTATTGGTATCATGTTTTGAATTTGGTACATCATTTCTCACGCACAAAGGCAAAAATTGGCTTATTTTTGTCCATTTTTTTCCCTGGCAATCTTGTTATCTTCAAAATTTTGATTGTGATAATTACGACATACGCTATGCCAATATAATTATTCCTATGTGAGGAACCAAGAGAACAATTTCATGTAGGTATCTATACAGAGAAAACATATCATCAATATAATATGAAACAGATGAATGTAAGTTATGCAATTTATGTAATTTAATTTATTCCATTGGTTTTTTTCATCTCCAACTCTTGGTTGGTGAGAAGGGCTTTTTTGTTTAAGATAATTCTGATAGCTTTAGAAAGAAGTTATTGTGATTATTAATATTATAATTATAAGGCATTTTACTTGAGTAAAAACTGGAAGCTCACTTTTAAAGAAGTTTAACATCATAAGATAAATGCTTAGCTTTTTTTAAAAAAATAATAGGTGGTATATTTCTGGTTCTACTTCAGGTTTATTACAGAAGTCTTATCACCTGCAATTTATTCTATTATCGTTTTATTTTTAAATGAAGAGACAGTAATGAGATACATATAATTTGGTCTATATTCTAGCTGTTTAGTGTAGAAAGTAAAACAAACCTATTTTGCAAATGCAGGATAAGAAGAAAAGGAAGATTGACATGTCTTTGTAGAAAAACAATCTTATTTCTTGTTTCTTCACCATTTCTCCAGTCCTGGTAAAATCAGTACTTACCTAAGCCTGCTTAAAAATCTCTGCAAATGCTGCATTTACTTGTGAAAGAAGCAACTGTTACGTGGTGCCCCAAACTAAAAACGAAAAGAAAATCTAGAGAGTTCTAGAGAATCAAATGTGTGAGACATTTCAGGAGAAGTGAAGGCAATGTTGATAAATATTGGATGGATGGATGGATGGATGGTTTGCTTATCATTTTTGAGACTCTTTTGGGGATACTCTTCTCAAAGCAATGCCTTTTATACTGCAGCTGCTAAAATCCCTGGTCAGTATGGCATTCTGGAAATTGCAACATTTCACATTTGGAGGTGATCCTGTAGGGAATAGTAGATTTGAAAGCATGTAAACTTAACACTTTTTATGATAGAGCTGCTGTGTTTTGAACATGTGTACTGCAAGCTGATATTCAAAAGTAATGTTGTAGGTACACTTCACTGTGGAAGGTACACTTTACTGTGTTTCTAACTAAACTCCCTTTTTATGACCCTGTAATCCCTTAATTCAGGGTAGAGTTGGGGTGACTGGGTGGAGCTGAGCATTTGATCGCCGGATGCCCTTCCTGATGCCTATGCAGAGTTTGCAGCAGATATTTTTTTCTTTGCAACCTAGGAGAGAAACATCTGTCACTACCTAGGATTGAAGTCTTAACCATCCACGTGGGAGGCAAGCATCTTCACCACTAAGCCACTATGCCACTCTCAACTGTTTTTCTGACTAAAATTTTGTTAAATCACTGTGAGATATAAGACCCAAATATTTTAATCCTCACAATTCATAAACAAGTCTGGTTCACAAAATCAAAGGTTTATTGGAGATAAAATGAAGAAAAATAAAAAGCGCTTGCAAGGGCGGCCTCTTAGACCCTTTCCAAATGGATTGAGTTCAAAGAGTGCAAAAAGCAGTTTTCAAACTACACATTTTATACTCCTACACAATGCACGCCATGCCTAAGAAGCCCTCCAACTTCCCTTTATTCTCCTAAGTCATTCTCCAAGTTGTTTTACATTTTAAAGGGTCATCTTGACATTTCCTGCCTAACAACAACTATCTTATCATGTTTACTTTTACTTTTCACCTTGAGTGTATGTTCCTTTCTTACTTACAAGAGATGCTGACAAGAAGCACTGGAATCAACATTGCTTTTCTACAATGAACCCAATGGCTCGTTGCTACTCTTTTAAGCCTTATGGGAGAGGCCAATCATCTCCTTACTCCTGAGTTGTCCCTTTTGTTTTAACTGTTCATGCCTTCTGGCAGCTCTTCGCATGCGTGCACTAGGAACAGGCTCCTCCTGTTCCTCTGCCTCTCTGCTGTCCGCCTCTGGAGGCTCTGGAGTCTGCACATTGCTTCCAGATGGCCCTGGCCCCATCTCTGCCTCCGACGCAGAGCCCTCATTCAGGCCTTCCCCTGACTCCAGGACTGGCCCATTGTCCTCCCCAGCCTCCTCACTGTCCAACTCAGCTGCCAGGTCCGCAGGCTGCTGGCAGACCACAACACTTTCTAGCCTGATGCCTTAACTACCAGACCAAACTGGCTGTTGTGACCCAGGCCCACGTAGTTAATATTAAATGCAAAACAGTTCCAAAAAACAAACAGACTTTATTAAAACAGCTGAGAATTAACTCATTCTCAGCTTATTCCAAATTAAATAAAAGCAAAATTCTCAAAACACCTTCAGTTTATCTCTGACCTTGGGATAATTAGTCAAACTGCCAAAGGCTTTTCTTGGCAACAGTTCAGGAACAGAAGACGCAGACAAGAAAGAAATACATCCAAACACGAAGCAAATCTCTCAACAGTTGTTTTCCAGCAAAGAGGCCAAGAGCTGTTGCTGGTCTTTTAAGCCTTATGGGAGGGGCCAATCATCTCTTGGCCCTACTCCTGAGTCGTCCTCTCTGCTTTATCTGCTCCTGCCTTCTGGCAGTTCTTCTCATACGTGCACTGGGAACAGGCTCCTCCTGTTCCTCTACCTCTCTACTGTCAGCCTCTGAAGGCTCTGAAGTCCGCACATCACTCCCTGATGGCCCTGGCCCCAGCTCTGCCTCTGACACAGAGCCCTCATCCAGGCCTTCCCCAGCCTCCAGAACTGGCCCATGTACTTCCTCAGCCTCATCGCTGTCCGACTCTGCTGCCAGCTCTGCAGGCTGCTGGCGGACCACAACACTGGCTTTCTAAATATTTGCATTTCATTTTTTTGCATGCTCAAAAAATAATCAAAAAATAACTTCTGGGATCCATTTAAAAGAACTGTCATGGTGTAATATAGAAGCTTTCCTTCTCCAAAAATGCAAACCGAACTCAAATCACCTGCTGAAATAATCTCTGCCAAGAATCATTGGATGATTTTGTTTATACCTTTATGAATCCCAAGGCAAAGATAAGCGTGAGGGCAGAGAGATGATGTAACTCCCAAATCTTTACCCATTTGAATACTTTGACCTATAATAAACACCCACTTACTATGTAGTAAAGCTGCAGAGGAAGGTCTGCTTTACTGCATTAAATCACATGTAAAAAATGTGCATGCCCCCAGAATGGCTGCAAACCGCAGCAAGTTGGCTGCAGTGAGTTGTCCCACAATGAGTTGACTGTGGCTAGTCAGCCAAGATGAGTTGGCTGGGGTGAGTTATTCTAAACCCTGGTGTTACTGCTGTGGGGTGGTGGGGTGTGGTATAGGTTTTATTTTTTAAAAACAATTTTATTATATGAAGGATTTTTCAAAGAAATTTTAAATGTTGTAGGTGTAGGCCCAGAGTCACCTATGGGTGAATTGCTATAAATTTGTTAAACAAACAAACTTCAAATCTAGATTGTAGGTGCTTTTTTGGGTCTGTCACAGGGGTGAAATCCAGTAGACTCTGACAGGTTCTGGAGAATCAGTAGTGGAAATTTTGAGTAGTTCGGAGAACTGGCAAATACCACCTCTGGCTGGCCACAGAATGGGGTGGGAATGGAGATTTTGCAGTATCCTTCCCCTGCCATGCCCACCAAGCCACACCCACCAAGCCACACTACACCCACCAAGCCATGCCCACAGAACCGGTAGTAAAAAAAATTTGGATTTCACCACTGGTCTGTCGCAACTTCAAACAGTCGCTGAGCAACCAGTTGTAAGTCGAGGATTATCAGTATTCTCCATGAGTGCAAGTGTATGAAGAAACCCTACACACCTTTATAAGATGGGAGAAAAGCAACCTTCCAAAATGTTCCCAGTGTAAAGGGAATTTGGAGACACTAGGCAATGCATTTTAGAATTCAAATTGAAAATCTGCAAATTAATTAATTAATTAATTAATTAATTAATTAATTAATTAGAATTTGTCAAACAAAAATGGGAACAAGAATAAGAGAATAAAAATACAGTGACAGAGACGATAGGCACGTTAGTGCACTTATGCATGCCCCCTCTACTGACCACTTAAGTATGAAGTAAGGTGCCAGAGAAGTCAATTTGTGACTGAAACTGTGAAAATTTGTAGCTGAGACAACTGACTCAGGTAGGGCATTCCAGACTTTGACAACTCCTATTACAGAAATCCTATTTTTTACAGTCAGGTTTAGAACGATTTACATTGAATATGGGAAAACAACTTTTGGCCAAGGGAGCCTAAACATTAGGCGCACTCACTTCCATCCTTTAATCCCTCACTCCATAGATTTTATTTCCTGAAGCAGAGAAACACTTTGAATGATATTTGAGTGAAGTGGAATAATCTCTTCAGTTACTTTTCCAGCACAACACTGCTTCTCTGTGAATTCACTTGTAATGTCTAATTAGACATCTGTTAAAAGTCCATAACAGGAAATCTACTAGAGATATGCCACACTTTTCGTCAGAATGATTAATGATTCACACTGTGAAAGTTTCCATGGATGAACTCTATTGTTTCAAACCCACAAAATCAGATTAAGCTTTCATTCTACAGTGGATCCCTTTCAGCACAAGCTTCATGATTAGAAGAAATAAATCCCATTTAAATGAGCACTCTTATCACAAATGCCTCCTAGTCTAGAAGGGGGAAAAATGACTTTGGTACATCCTTCTGGTTTTGAACAAGAAATCATATCTCATATAACTTGACTTTTAAAAAGGACAAATTTCAATCAGGCCGGAGTTGTTTCTGTCAGTGTATAAGGGTTCATGAATTGGAATAGACATGGTAACAGGACAGCCAATGGGGACTGTTTGGTGACCCAGATGGCTCGGAGACTGGGCATGGCTTAGGTTCACTGATCTGTATATATATATGAGTGCTTCTGTGATTCTATAGCTTCTGTGATTATTGATTTTGTACTTCTGGATTCTAAGTTCTGGTTCTGGTTTCTACTGTATGGTATTGTATATAAAGAAGTTTCTTATATACAGTAAATGAATCCTGCTGAATTATTTACATGTGTGCTGGTTGGACGGCTGCAAACTCTTAACAGTTTCCCAGTTATGGAAACCTTGAAAAATGCAAGGAAGAAGTTGGAGAAAGTGCTCCTATTCCCTTTGTTTGGAATCATGATGGTGCAGTGGTTAGAATTCAGATTTGCAAGCTGACTCTGCCCACTGCCAGGAGTTCAATCCTGATGGGCTCAAGGTTGACTCAGCCTTCCATCCTTCCAAGGTCAGTAAAATGAGGACCCAGATTGTTGGGGGGCAATATGCCGATTCTGTAAACTGCTTACAGAGGGCTGTAAAGCACTGTGAAGCAATATATAAGTCTAAGTTCTATTGCTATTACTAATGGAGTTCCCAGGTTTTTTTAAGATGACAACTTTAAGTTCTTTGTGTTGGGATATCAAACATATTGGAACAGAGGATTTTTTTTTCCTGAATATTTTAGTTATGCAGTCAGTTCCCATTTTCAGAAGGGAATGAGATGTGCCCATGATGACATATTTGGCCTGTTGGCCTATGTTTTGTTTATATGACTTTGTCTACACCGCATCCTTTGAATAAATATGAGTTTTCACAGCTGTTATGTCAGGTTCATAAGAAAGAATGTCACACTCTGCTAAGTAAAGCTGCAAATTGCATATAATGGTTATCTACAATATATAAGAAAACTAAAAAAAAAATGTTTGTGAAGCAAGATTGACTCTAGTGATGTGGACTCAGCCACCCAGTGTTCTTCCAAGCCAATCCATTGCTTTCTTCAAGGATTTCTTTTCCTTTTTCTTTTCCCTTCCCTGGGATTATTTTATGGTATCCAATCCAAGCACTAATTAGCCTAGCTTTCAAGTTCAAATAAATTAACCAGACAATTTTTTTTTGTTCCTACAACTAATTATACTGAACTGAGAATTACTGTAGCCTCCTTCAATTTATGTGAGTTGAATGGATTAAAGGATGTTTTTCACACTTCCCTTGAATGGGTGTATAGATTTTTTCATGCATTTTCAGCTTTCTCAACTGATCACATAAAGATCAGAGAAACTCTTCAACATATCAAGGCAACAGGCTAGTCCCACCTTAGACAAAAAGCCAGTTGGATGAATTTGGGCCAACCACTTTTTGTCAGGCCTAAGAAGAAGGCAATGACAAGCCACTTCTGAAGTGGGGGAAAATCTGCCAAGAAAATTGCAAGGATTTGTCCAGCAATTAATACTGACAAAGGCACATGCACACATATACATATGTTCTTTTTATATATTTCATGAATAAAACTGCACCCATTTCAGTTTTCTAGTCAAAGGACAGGGACTGCTGAAAGGACAAAAATGGTGACTTATAACGTTACTTGGAGGTTTTTGGGTCTGTGGATATTGAAGAGATGGAGATCATTTTCTGTAATTACAGTTCTTGTAGATTGGATTCCTGCCCCAATTGCTGGTTAAAGCAATTTCAGAAGCAAATGAAAGGTGGAGTCAGACATGAATCAAAGTGTCCTTGAGAGAAAATCTGAATGGGATGGATCCACACATTCTTAAGAAGCTAATTCTGGATCCAATGGTAGATGGCTATTATCATCCAATCTTCATTTTTTGGGAAAATTTATTGAGAAAGATGAGAAGCTACAATTAGCGCGAGCTCCCTTTGATTTCAGACCCAGGCACGAGACAATTGGTCTCTGTCATTGATAACATATTGGAACTTGGAAGAAGTATTCTTGTCCTATTAGAATTCTTGGAAACTTTTTTTGACGACAACTTTCCTTATGAGCTTATGAGCCACTTGCTGATGCTGAAGGTTGGGAGGGACAGTGTTGCAACTCTTCCTGAGTTGTCAGATCCAATCAACCATAACAGCAGGCAGAGATCAGCCTTGTTCTAGGCTGCATAAACAGAGGGATAGAATCAAGATCACGTGAAGTATTGATATCACTTTATAATGCCTTGGTAAGGCCACACTTGGAATATTGCATTCAGTTTTGGTCACCATGATGTAAAAAAGATGTGGAGACACTAGAAAACGTGCCAAGAAGAGCAACAAAGATGATCAGGGGACTGGAGGTTAAAACATATGAAGAACAGTTGCAGGAACTGGGTATGTCTAGTTTAATGAAAAGAAGGACTAGGGGAGACATGATAGCAGTGTTCCAATATCTCAGGGGCTGCCACAAAGAAGAGGGAGTCAAGCTATTCTCCAAAGCACCTGAGGGCAAGACAAGAAGCAATGGGTGGAAACTAATCAAAGAGAGAAGTAACTTAGAACTAAGGAGAACTTTCCTGACAGTTAGAACAATTAATCAGTGGAACAACTTGCCTCCAGAAGTTGTGAATGCTCCAACACTGGAAGTTTTAAAGAAGATGTTGGATAACCATTTGTCTGAAGTGGTATAGAGTTTCCTGCCTAAGCAGGGGGTTGGATTAGAACACCTCCAAGGTCCCTTCCAACTCTGTTATTCTAATATTGTGGCTACATTTTTATCGGGTGCAGCAGTATCAATTTATTTCTCTTACTCTATTTAACTTCTTCATGAAGTTAAATGGTTTCTGGGGGAAACCACCTGTGATTTGGGGGTAAGGTATCATCAACATGGTGATAATAGTCAGTAGGAAAATTGGGAGACGTTTTGTCCCGAAGATTATTAGAAGGTGTATAAGAGTAAGATCCTTAGTCTAAAGCAAACAAGAAGAAATAGCAATCAGACGTTTATTGAATTAGAGTTTGTATATCCTCAGAGAGAGTAGACCCCACCCCATATTTCTTTTTCTGCACTCACAGCTCTAGTAAGTGGAAGCTGTGGCTAGGAGAACCTTTGCATTGCTCGGCAGATGTGCCAATTGCATCCTTAATTGGCACAGAGTATCTTGAGGTCCATCACTCATGTCCTTGTCATCTTTCATCTAGATGAGCACAGTTTGTGCTACATGGAGTTGCCACCGAAATCACCTGGAAAGTTCAGCTGATAAAAACAGCCTGCAAACTTACTGGAATGTCTCACTATATTTCTGTTATGAGAGCTGTTTTGGCTGTCAGTGTGTTTCTGAGTGCAATTCAAGGTGATAGTAACTATCTAAAGCAGTTAAATGCCCCAGGGCCTGAACAGCTAAAGATCACCTTTCTTAGAGAAACACTGCTTGCTCAGTCCAGTGACAGTCAGAGAGTTCCTGGATTCCTCCCCCCCTACAATGACATACAACGGGAGAAACCGAAATGGTGCACATTCTAGAAGAGGCTTCACTCCTTATGAATAATTTGCCACTTGAAGCAAGAATGGCTCCATCTGATATGTGTATGCCATCAAGTCATGGGAACTGCCTGGGCAAATCCCCGCTTTCCCTGTTTTCTTGGCAAAAATGGTGGAAGTGGTTTGTCTTTGCTTCCTTCTCTTTGGTAGGGCTGAGAGAAAGGGACTAGCCCAAGGTCACCCAGCTGGCTTTGCACTTGAAGTGGGACCAGTGGTGGATTCCACTTATTTTTGCTACTGGTTCACTCTGCGCATGCGCAGAGTGTATTTGATGTGGTGGGTGGGTGGAGACTCCCGCCGCCGCTACTACTGTTCCCCCAAACTGGGGCAAACTGGTAGCAACCCACCACTGAGTGGGACTAGAACTCATGGTTTCACAGTTTCTTTTTTTTTTTTAATATACTTTATTAAATTTTTCCATTATAAAAGAAAATATACAATCTCTACCTCCTTCAGAGGCACAGTGTTTATACATATTAAGAAATCATACATCAAATATACTTCATCCTTAGCTGTTCAAAATTTTATTCAGTTTAACTCATCTTTCAAATGCATAACTAATCATATCCTAAAATCATGTTTTTGTCTTGTTCTTTAACCAATTATACCAATTTCCCCATACTTCATAATATTTAGATTTCTCCTCATTATTTATCTCACTCGTCAATTTTGCCATTTCTGCGCACTCTAGGATTTTATTTATTAACATTTCTTCTGGTGGTATGATTTTATTTTTCCAGTATTTCGCGAAGACTAGACTAGCCGCTGTTATTATCTGAATTATAAGTTGGATTTTGTTGTTGAAGCCGTCTCCAATTATACCCAAAAGAAATATTTCTGGAGATAAGACTATCTCCTGTCCCATTATTTCACATAGCCAATATCGAATTTTGGACCAGAATCTTTTTGTCTCTGGGCAGGTCCACCATAAATGATAGAAGGTGCCGACCACTTTTCCACATTTCCAACACATGGCTGAGAGATTTGGAAACATTTTCGCTAATCTAGCTGGCGCTAAATGCCACCTGTGTAGCATTTTATAATGATTTTCTCTGAATGTTGCCGATTTCGTCATTTTATAATTCCTATTCCAGGCCACCTCCCAGTCATTGAAATTTAATCTGTATCCCAAATTTTTTTCCCAGATACTTAGCTGATTTTTTGCTATAATCTCTGCCCTATCCTCATCTAATAAGAAGTTGTATATTTTTGCTAGCATTTTCTTATCTACTCCCCAAATAATTTTATCAAAATTTCCATTCTTAGCTTCTATACCATATTGGTCTCTATCTTTCTGAAATCTTGAATTAATCTGCAAGTAGTTCCACCAATCTAGGTTGAAACCGTGGTCCCTCAATATATCCAAAGATTTGAGCTTCCCCTTTTCATCTAGAATATCTTTATACGTGCCCAATTTATAGTCATCTCTCCTATTTGGGGCCGCCAATGCTTCCATAATGGAGAGCCAGTTAGGTACTTTAGTATAAATCCTCTGTCTAATTTCCTCCCATGTGTGTATAAGTGTCTCTCTAATTTTATATTTGTGGAAATAGGATTTTTTCTTGTTCTTTGGATCCCACAGGTGAGCATGCCATCCTTCTAGTAAGTCGTGTCCTTCTAATGTCCTTCTAATAGGATTCTCCTATTTCGGAGCGTGACCCACTCCTTAATCCAAATTACTTTCGCTGCCTTTTGGTATGCTTCCCAATCGGGGAGCCCGAATCCCCCCATATTTCTTTTTCCTTGCAGTATTTTAAAGGAGATCCTCGATTTCTTACCCTCCCATAAGAAGTTTCTAATATGTTTGTTCAAATCCAGAAAGATTTTTTTATCTAAAGTTATCGGAATATTTTGAAATAAATATAGAATTTTAGGTAGAATGTTCATTTTGATTGCTGCTATTTTACCGATCAGAGACAATTTTAGCTTTTTCCATCTTTCTAGATCCTGATATATTTTTTGCAGTAGTGGGGTATAATTGTCTTCTTTTAGTGATGAGAATCTCGTGGTGATCCATATTCCTAAATATTTTGTTTTCTTAACTACCTGGAGGCCTAATAAGTCTTCCACTTCCTTTTTTTGTGTATCTATCATATTTTTCACTATTATTTTAGTTTTTTTCCTATTAAGTTTAAGGCCTGCCACTTCTCCATAGTTCTGTATTTCCTGCATTAGTTTTAAACCAGTTTCTAACGGATTTTCTATTATGAGGGCTACGTCGTCTGCAAAAGCTTGCGTTTTAAATATTTCCTTTCTAATCTTTAATCCTTTGATTTCTTTATTGGCTCTAATCTTTCTAAGTAGCACCTCTAGTGCCAGAATATAAAGTAAGGGGCATAGGGGACATCCTTGCCTCACTCCTTTTTGAATCTGAAATATCTGAGTCTTATCCCCATTCATTAATATGTTCGCCCTCTGTTTATGGTAGATGTTCTCAATCATCTTCCTAAAATTTGTCCCGAATCCCATTAAGTTAATTTGGTTAATCATGAAAGTCCAATTCAAGTTATCAAACACCTTTTGGGCATCGACAAACATTAGCGCCAGCTGCTTTTCAGGATGTTGTTCATAGTATTCTATGGTGTTTAGCACTGTTCTCAAATTATCTCTAATCTGTCTCCCTGGAAGAAATCCATTCTGATCTTTGTGAATCCATCGATTTAAAATTTTTTTGACCCTCTCCGCTATTATATTCATGAACAATTTATAGTCTGAATTCAGTAAGGAGATGGGTCTATAATTTGATATCTGTTTCGGGTCAGCACCTTCTTTCAGTATGAGCGTCAAATACGCTTCCCTCCAGGTATCCGGAATTGTTGTGCCAACCAAAGCCTCATTGAAAATTTCTAATAGTTCTAATTTCAAGGCTTCATCAAATTTTAGATATATTTCCCCAGGAAGACCATCTGGGCCTGGGGTTTTGTTTTTCTTTATTTTAGAGAGGGCGGTTTTTAATTCCTCTATAGTGATTTTTCCATTCAACATTTCCCCTTCTTCTTCTGTAATTTGGGGTAAGCTAGCTTCCATTAGATACTGTTCCACCTTGTTTGGCTCAATTTCTTCATTTTTGTATAGGCATTCGTAGAATTCTCTTATGCTTTCTAGTTTATCTTCTTCCTTTGTCAAAAGGTTGCCCTTGGAGTCTTCTAATACCAATATTTGATTTTTTTCCTTCTCTTTTTTTAATTTATAAGCAAGCCATCTCCCCGACTTATTGGCATTCTCAAAACAATAATGTTTAGATCTTTTTATTTTTTGCACCATCTCCTCCTGGTCCAACAGATTCAATCTGTGTTTTGCCGTCGACCACTGTTGTTTCACAGTTTCTATTCTGGTGCCTTATTTACTTTTACTTGTGTTGCTTATTTATTATAGTTATAGTATTGTTTTCGTGTTAATTATTTCACTATTGAAGAGATTAGACTGTTTTATTTCTTTTGGGAATGAGGCCATAGGATAAATTGCATATATGTCTTCTTAAGTTTTCGCGGGTGTGCATATGCAAAAAATTAAAATCTCAGGTGTTTTCCCACGTCATTATAAATAAGTTGGTTAAAATATTTAAAATCCTGGTTAAAATCCTGGCTTAAAATCTTCTAAAAATCCTTACAGAGCACTCTGCAAGGTCCTTTAAAACCTTAGCTAAAATCCTACCAGTACCTTAAAAGTTTTTCTTTCTAGCAACGTTTCGACAGGCTCACAACCCTGTCATCTTCAGGCTCTTGTTTAGTAAGCTTCTAAACAAGATGTCTTTTCTTATACAAGGCATCTAAACCTTTTCAAAAATTACTGATAATTTTATAGCATGCTTTTCAACCAAAATAATATTTA
This sequence comes from Pituophis catenifer annectens, assembly GCF_029215685.1. Lineage (NCBI taxonomy): Eukaryota > Metazoa > Chordata > Lepidosauria > Squamata > Colubridae > Pituophis > Pituophis catenifer. Next base: position 20,295,228 of record NW_027256884.1, on the reverse strand, counting down.
AGAATACCAGCAAAGCATTAGTTTTAATTCAAATTGCCCAGGGTTATTCTGTGGTAAGATGGGCCGCCAATAGATATTACAAATAAATAAATTTTTACAAATAAATGTTACCAAATATCTATAAACAATATCAGTGCCAGACGTGCATTTCCTCAACCAACTGAGTCTTGTGTGCCCAGCTGCACCAAAAAAGGCTGGAAGTAGCCGCCTGCCATTTCTTGCTGTAAAAATCTTTTTGAAAACCCTGTTTATCAGACAGCGAGACCCAGCAAGATATGAGGCACTGGAGAATCAGACCTGGTCACTTCTCTCTGCCACAGTGCTTCCCAGACGTGGTTTACAGCTCAGAGCCTGAAGTGGCAGGAGGCGAGGGCTGCCTTGAGTGCAAATGTACTGCGACAAAGGTGGAATGCCGTTGCTGTACAAAGGCAAGTACAGGGGCTCTACACTCCTGTCCTAAGGCTCTGGCCATCACCACCACCGCTTCGGCCTGTCTATGCCACCCCCACTTGCCATGAGTGATGTTGAGTTGGCCACATCCATTCAGTCACATGACCACCATCCCCAGTCACGCCTACCCAGTCAGTCATTAGGGAGAACCGATTGTTAAATTATTTGAATCACATCACTGTATCTATCATCTATCTATCATCTATCATCTATCATCTATCATTCTATCCTTGTGTCTGTCTATCATCTGTCTGTGTGTCTATCTATCATCTATCTATCTATCTATCTATCATCTCTTCCTATCATTCTCTTTTTCTCATCCATCATCTATCTATCATCTATCTATCATCTATCTATCTATCTATCTATCTATCTATCTATCTATCTATCATCTCTCTCTATCATTCTTTTTCTCATCCATCATCTATCTATCATCTATCTATCTATCTATCTATCTATCTATCTATCTATCTATCTATCATCTCTCTCTCTATCATTCTCTCTTTCTCATCCATCATTTATCATCTATCTCTATCTATCTATCTCTATCTATCTATCTATCTATCTATCTATCTATCTATCTAATCTATCATCTCTCTCTCTATCATTCTCTCTTTCTCATCCATCTATCATCTATCTATCTATCTATCTATCTATCTATCTATCTATCTATCTATCTATCTATCTATCTATCTATCTCATCTCTCTCTCTATCATTCTCTCTTTCTCATCCATCATCTATCTATCACCTATCTATCTATCTATCTATCTATCTATCTATCTATCTATCTATCTATCTCATCTCTCGTCTGTCGGTCTGTCTGTTTATCACAGACAAGACCACAGCAATAGGAAGGAGTTTCATTTGAAACAATTCAAGCTTGAAGACCTTAAAATTTTGCATGTGTCTGTGTGTATATGTGTGCATCTGTATGTATGTTCTGGTCACCCTGAATTTGTGAGAGGTCAGATCCCAGTATGAAGATGGTGTGTGGTGGAGAGAAGCATACGAACAAAAACCCTGATGGTATTCCTTGGACAAAAAGAAAATCTAGAATGGTCTGAGTAGTACAGAGTGAAACCATGCTTCAGTTTATTGCTTATGTAAATTTCAAGAAAGGTATATTTTCTCTTAATGTAAAAAAATATTAATTACTAATCATTATCAAAATTAATCTGTTAATCTTGATTTGCAACAATTTCCACAGTTTTCAAGATGATCCTGAAAAGATAATGAACTCTCTCCACATTTACTCCAAACCTGTCAGATGAAAAGAGAATTAGACTCCTGAAATTTTAAGAATTGGATAAAAAAGAACATTGCAGGCATTGCAGATTGCATGGCATTTCCTGAATTCCATTTTATATTCAACGTAGGTTTTTCTTCTTTTATAACTAGTCACTGTAATTCAGACTTACTTATTAGTTTGTCTTCCATTCCACAATATGTTTAAATTATTAAATCATGAATTAAATTAATGCCCAAATGCAAATACTGAAATTTCCTCAGTGGGAATGAACTAACAATCTGTTGTCTTAAAGTCCCATTTTTTGAAGCATCCAAACTTTCAAAGTTATATTACCTATCAGAGAACCACACATTTAAAGCAAATTTTGTAAATGAAACAAAGCTTTGCATTATTTATAGAGCATGACAAGATGATCTGATCTATTCTGATAAGCAGTTGGCAGGAATCCCACATTCATTATTCTTGGGGAATTAACATTTTTGTAGGAAAGCAACTCTTGAGTAATTATTAATATTTCACAATAACAGAACTAAAAAATAAAATAATAAATATTATTCAAACAAGATGCTGATATTAACAGCAAGAGACCCAACTAATCTGAAAATTAGAAATTGATATTTAATGTATAGCATATTATGTTTGAAGATCTGGTGCATTGTTGAATCCCCAGGGGAAACAAATAATATTTTTTAACAACCTAGAATTTTCTGACAGAACAATTAATCAATGGAACGGCTTGCCTTCGGAAGTTGTGGGTGCTCCATCACTGGAGGTTTTAAAGAAGAGATTGGACAATCATTTGTCTGAAATGGTATAGGGCCATGATGGTGAACCTATGGCACGTGTGCCAGAGGTGGCACACAGAGCCCTCTCTGTGGGCACATGCACCATCACCAGCTGCTCTTCTGGTTTCTGAAAAATGGCCTGAAAATGGCTGAAAAATGGCCAGAAAACAGCTCAAAAAATGGCCAGAAAATGGCCGGAAAATAGGCCCCAAAACAGCCTAAAATGGCTGGAAAATGGTCCCCAAAATGGCTGGAAAATGTCCCCCAAAAGATCCCAAAATGGCCTGAAAACACCTCAAAAATGACAAAAAAAAAAAAAAAAAAACCCAACCCAAGCCGGGGATTTTTTGGGCCAAAAACAGTCTGGAAACTGCCCAAAAATGGCCTCAAAACAGCCCGAAAAATGGCCTGAAAATGGCCCAGAAAACAACCTGAAAATGCCGCCCAAAATGGCCAAAAAAACCAGTGTGTGTATGTGCTGGCCAGCTGGTTCAGGGTTCTGGCACTCTGGCGCGCGCACATGCATGCACATTCCAGTTTGGGCACTCGGTGCCATAAAGGTTGGCCACCACTGGTATAGGGTCTCCTGTTTGAGCAGGGTGTTGGACTAGAAGACCTCCAAGGTCCCCTCCAACTCTCTTATTCTGTTAAATATATTAAAGAACTACACCTATAAAATGGTTGCATGGCCACTACAAAAGATGTACACAAACACACTGCAGCAATCCTGAATGTCACAAAAAGGAACAGATAGTCTATATAGCATCTTCCAGCAAAATGGATACTTATAACTGACCACTCAACCAACACAAACTGTGAAAAAGATAACCTTGACATACATTAAAAACATATCAGAAACCACCGAAAGACTATTACAACCACATGGAATCACTGTAGCACACAACCCAACTAAAACCCTCCAAAACACCTTAAGTAAACCAAAAGACCCAGCAACCCCAGAAGCAAAAACAGAAGGCATTTACAACAGTGTAAGCTACTATGTGGAACAAACAAGAAGAAGACTATTGGAGTACATCCATGAACACCAATTAGCAGTCAGAAGACATGATGAAAACTCCTTAATTTCATAACACATGGACAGATTTAACTAAATTTTCAACTGGGAAACTGTGACCATCCTAGACCAAGCTATGTCCAAAAACACTAGAGAATTCCTGGAAGCCTGGCACGCTGACAAATCACCCATCAACAGACTCACAGAAATAGATAAAAGAGACAATTGAAAAGCTTAAAGGACATGATAGACTAAAATATTTCATTGCCAGTGCGAAGATAAGCAATGATTAACACTAAGGTTTAATACTAGACCATTACTACTGCACTAACAATCAAGAAGTAAACAATACCCTAATCAAGGAACTACCAACTCTAATAAACAAACAAACAAACAAACAATCAGTAAACAATAGTCCAATCAAGGAACCACCAAAAACACTTTCACCAACACTGACAAGGTAACCAATCTATATCTATATCTATATCTATATCTATATCTATATCTATATCTATATCTATATCTATATCTATATCTATATCTATATCTATATCTATCTATCTATCTATCTATCTATCTATCTATCTATCTATCTATCTATCTAATGGGTGTGTGTGTGTGTGTTCCAGCATAACTCTGGAATGCCTCGAGCAATTTCAACCAACTTGGTACACAAATGACTTACTCCCTGGAAAGAAATGTTGTGGGGGGTAAGATACCCTTAACACCTCTTGGGGTGTGTGTTCTGTTAAGATATAGCCTGTTGTGCCTTAAAATGGCTTCTACTGTACAGCACAAAGGTGTTGCCATGGTAACGGCTTCACAGTGCTCCACAAGGGGGATCCCTCTCGTAAGGGGGGAAATCCAACATTAGAAATTATATTTGGTCCAGACATTTTCAACAAGGCTTTGATTATTCTTGAGGACAAATATATGGCCATGATCAATAAAACGTTACTGCAACTCGGCCTGCCTACCACTAGGAGACCGACACGATGTATTTCACATAGATTACATATGAGAAAAGAACTACAATTGATCTGTCCCCGTACCCACACACACACAAACACAGCCAGCCGAGGGTTAAGGAAACACTTTGGAACGCACCCAGTTTCTTTATCTCCCACTTGGCAGCGATAGACACACCATCTGCCAAGTGCTTTTATTTTCACAGTAAAACAGAAAGATAAATACTCAAGAGTCCAAATGTCCGACAAGAAATCTTTCTCTCAGCAATTCCAGACGAGGCTTTAGTGACTATTCAAGGTTTGCTTTGTTCGTCACAAGGATCCCTGACCACCACCCTCTATTATATAGTCTCTGGGGTGTGGTCCAGTGACTCAGTTCTAATCCCTAGCATGCCTCCTAAGCTGCTGCAAACGTTTATCACGCCTTCGGAGGCGTGCGTCCAGGAATGATGTTTCTTCGTCACTCTGATCCGAGCCACCTGTCTCCCTACTGATCTCCTCTCCCTCGGCCGGCACCTGAGACAATGCCAGAGGGGAGGGGCCTGGAGAGGGAGGCCTGGCTGACTCCTCTTCCTCATGCTCGGAGCTTTCTTCCTCTGATGGGACAGGCTCAGAGGGCAGGGCCACAACAACAATGACGAACAGCTTAGTGCCTATATCGTGGACAAAAGCATACCAAATGATCATGGATCAGCTAGCAAAACAACAAGGTGGTATCATTTTACTTGATGCTTCTGGGAGTACAGGGAAAACATTTTAACTAATTTAATTCTTGCTGAAATCAGGGCTCAGGGTGAAGTTACTCTTCTTGTCTAATACAGGATTGGGATAAATAAATACCTGGGCAATGCCGGTTATCAGCTAGTAGTATATAAAAAGAAAGCAAACTCCACTCTTTTTCTAGCACTGATGATGTTACCTAGTTGGGTAATAAAACTTCTGCAAAAAAACAACCAAACTGAGAGAGCACCAAAGAATTCACACTACAAAAAAGCCTGGAAGTACAGTTGCTATTGTTGTTTTCCCAAGTTGGAATATGTGTGATATTGACATGCTGTGTTGGGAGTCAGAAATATGGTAGGGCCCAGAACAAAACAAATGAAGAAACAAGAAAAATGATTTGTTTCCCTAAATGTAAATTAGTTCATATTTATTGTCCTCTATATTTATTGCATTGCTATTTACAACTTGGTAGGAACATTTGAAGGAGAATTTTGAAGATGCCTTTCAAGAGGTCTCTGGGGGAAAGAGAAGAAAAATAAGTCTTGTGGGTTTTCTTTTGCACATGTAACCATTGGATACAAGTCCATTTCTGAATAGCTGGATTTATTTTGTCCTTGAGAACTGGAGATGCAATTTCTATTTTTTTAAATCTAACTGTACAAGAATAGCTGATCTGATTACAGCCAAAGAATATGATGTTCCTGGCTGAAAGACTATCTCCGAGGTAGGGACATTCTTTGTCAATTTATTTAAAAAGGAAAGTAGGGGAGCTTTCTTTAGATATTACGGAGAGTTGAACAACATGTTAACTTAAAACTGTGCTTCCCTGAAATCACATAAAAGTAAGCAGAAATGATTCTGGGTCCCATTGATCAATGGACAGATCCCACCTGTCTACAAGTGAGGATCAATAAAGTGTGGGAAGATATATAAATTTGGTTCCATTCCAAGCCAGGAGAAAGGCACTGAAGACAAAATGGAGTCTGGAGGCTGATTGGGAAAATGGTTTAATGATGAAGCAGAACCACTAGGCACATGGTTCTGGTGCAGCTGATCACATTGAGTTGAGAGTGGGTGGCTTTTATACCTTCCCTTGGGCTTTGCACTTAAACTTTTTGTTCCTGTGCAATAACATATATTCTGTTGGCTGTTGTAGGCGTCATAGCTGGCTCTGTAGGTTGTCAGAGCTCCCAGGTTTGGTTGAAGTTTCTAAGGGTGATGCAATGTCCTTAGGAGATTGTGCAATGTAGTGAGCTGTGTGTCTTAGTGCGTTAATCATATTATGTCCTGAAGGGTCATGTCTTAATCCCTTCACCCTGGAGCTGAAGGTCTTTTGTTTTGTAGATAGGTTCACCCAGTTTTTCTTAATGGGCCCAAAATATCCACTGGGGGCAGGGAGCTGGAGCTCTGAGTTTCCGTCTCCCTTAAGATTTTTTTTTTCTTTCTCTTTTAGGGGAAATATTTTATCCTGCCTTTTTAAAATATTCCTCAAAATATTTCATTCTTCTAGGAAGTGGGGGATGGCTTCCCACAAAAGGAAACTACTTTGGAGTAATTTGGTATGTCTTACTTGCTTTTGGAGCCTGACACTCAATAATATTAAAAAGTAATCTATTCTTGCTGGAAGAACAAGATTGGAGCTGCGGTGGTGCAGCGATTTCAGTGCAGTAATTCAGGCTACTTCTGCTGACTGCTTGCTGCCTGCAATTTGGCAGTTCAAATCTCACCAGGCTGAAGGTTGACTTCCATCCTTCCAAGGTTGGTAAAATGAGGACCCAAAATTGTCAGGAGCAATATACTGATACTGTAAACTGCTTAGAAAGGGCTGTAAAGCACTGTGAAGTGGTATATAAATCTAAGTGCTATTAAGTGGTGAAATCCCCCCGGTTCTGTCTGGTTCGCGTGAATAGGTAGTGCCTGTGGCACGTGGTTCACCAAACTGGCAGTGCTGGCAACAGGGAAGCTTCACCCACCCGCCGTGATGTCATTTTTAATCCTCTGTGCATGCCGAACTGGCATGGAAGGTAAGTAGATTTCACCCCTGGTATAGGCCAAAAATGGGGTGTGGGCCAAAAACATGGGGGGGTCCGTTTTTGAGAGAGAGAGAGAGAGAGAGAGAGAGAGAGGGAGGGAGGGAGAGAGAGAGAGAAGGAAGGAAGGAAGGAAGGAAGGAAGGAAGGAAGGAAGGAAGGAAGGAAGGAAAGAAAGAAAGAAAGAAAGAAAGAAAGAAAGAAAGAAAGAAAGAAAGAAAGAAAGAAAGAAAGAGAAAAAAGAGAGGGAGGGAGGGAGAGAAAAAGGAGAGGAAGTAAGGACTACAAACCTGACACTAGATGCAGCTTCAGGGCTGGAAGGGACCTGGAGGTCATCTAGTCCAACCCTGCTCCAGCAGGACATTGTTAGTGAGTTTCTGTCTTTTGATCCCCCGGTCACATGACCCCACCAAGCCACACCCACCAAGCCACACCCACATAACTGGTAGGAAAAAAATTAGATTTCATCACTGGTGCTATTGCTATTGGTGTCACTTCTTAGAGCAAAGTTTTCCTTATGTAGGGTTAACAGTGGTCAGTATGTAGAAATTACAAAGACTGGCTTGGCTTGGGAACAGACACCTTCACATGAGAGGATGCTTTAAAGAATCATTTGACTCTGTGGCAGCTTCATTTTCCTCCTCGAGAAACAGTTTTATGAGGAGTTGCATTATGTTTTGCTACTGGGTTTATCATGATGCTGTTTTGTTTTCTGCAGTTTTTGTGCTTTGATATTTAGCAGGCTGCTGTGACCATCCTTGCTTGCTACTGTTTTGATTTATATTTTTGAGAAGAGGAAGAAAGATTGTTTTAAGCAATCTTTTATTGCTTAAAGCATTGTAAGCCGCCCTGAGTCTCCGGAGAAGGGCGGCATATAAATCAAATTAAAAAAAAAAAAAAAAAAAAAGATTGTTCACATTCCTCTCTCCATACAGCTGAAGCGGATGTCTCTGAGTCATCCCAGATAATGCAAGTAATCATAATATTAACAATATAATTGCCTAAAATGCAATTTCAAAAGGAAGAAACCCAATCTTGTTTTTGATTAGGTCTTTTTTTTGTCAAATTTTTTTTTTATTATTTTTATAAACAAACAAACATACAATACATAATCAGTCCACCAGTGTATCATCTGAGTACATCTTGTGTGTCTTCTCCCTATTCCTCAATTATTACTCATATCTTAATATTTATCATTTCATTTGTTATGACATTTCTCCCCTCTTTCTTTACAATATTACTCTATGTATATCTCTTCTCCAACCAATAATAAAATTGCCCCCATATCTGAAAATATTCCAATTCCTCTCTTTCTTTAAGTATCAAAGTCAACCTGTTCATTTCTGCACAATCCAATATTTTCTTAATTATTTCTTCCTCCGTAGGGATTTTCTCTGCTTTCCATCTTTGCGCAAACACTAGTTTTTGATTAGGTCTTGATTAATTTGATTGTTTTCTTTCAAAATCATGTTTTTTCGGATCTTTTTTTTTTTTTTTTTTTTGCTCAGATTATTAGAAAGGTGGACTAAATTTTTTTCCCCCTCCTACCTCTTTCCAGCCTGGTTTATTTCTCCCTGCTTCATTTCTTTTAAATGCAAATTAACTTTCCTACTACCTGGTTCCTTTTCTTCCTCATTATGTTTTTATTTAGCTCTCATTCATTACCATATATAGATAACTAGACTCCCTCACAATCTGGCGCAGCGACATAGACATCCACCCACACACAACATTCATAACAACTATGAGGTTAAAGCAAGGCTGTTTGGTAGCAGAGAAGTGCTCCAGGCACCGGAAATTAAGCACATACATGATCAAAGTCCTAGCATAGAATCGCTTAAGGTAAGCTGAGAAGAAATTCATTTGAGGGATGCTATTAACAACTGCTTAGAAGGATATGTGAATTTAATATTATATTAACCACAAATGCCTATGCTTGTTTACAATTAAAATACATACTTTTACACCTTCTGAGGTGGAAATAAAAATACTAAGACCTGTTCCTCCTGACATGTTCCTATAGAAGAAAGCTATCTGCATTGCTTAGGATGCAAACACTTCATTAGATAATGCAGAGTGCTGTTTATATTGCAGTGGGATGGAGGGAGAGTTTACTCACAAGAATTGGAAATCTGGAAATCTGGTTCCCTTCTCTGGGCTTTTGTTTTTGTTTGTTGTTAGGTTTTTTTTTTTTTCATTTGATTTATATGCCGCCCTTCTCCGGAGACTCTGGGCGGCTTACAATGCGTTAAGCAATAGCCTTCATACTTTTGTATATTTTTACAAAGTCAGCTTATTGCCCCCACAAACTGGGTCCTCAATTTACCTACCTTAGAAAGGATGGAAGGCTGAGTCAACCTTGAGCCTGGCAAGATTCGAACTTACTAATTGCAGACAGCTGGAGTTATATTACAATGCATTAGTCTGCTGAGCTATCCAGGCTCCTGAACAGCTCAGCCATTTTTACCCAACATATTCTTCATAAGCTTGACATGGATAGATAGCTCTCCTTTTTACAGCCCTCTACCTGGGGTGGGCTTCAAAAAATTTAGCAAGGGATTCTCTGCCCAGATGCTGGGTAGGCGTGGCCATGGTGGGCATGGCCTAATCGGCCTCCTGCACCACAGCTGGAGGGACTTTTTGCCCTCCCTGGGCTCCGGGGGCTTTCTTCAAGCATCTGGGAGGAGGAAAACAGCCTCCCCGGGCTCTGGAGGCCCTCTGGAGGATGGAAACAGGCCCATTTCTGGCCGTCCCGAACTTCCGGAAGATCCTTTTTTTGCCCTCCCCAAGCCTCCATGGCGCGTGCCCTACACTTATCTGCATCCAAAATGGGCCACGTGGGGACTCCGGGGAGGGGAGGGGAGGGGTGGGGGGGGTTCTCCGAACTGCAGAGAATCTTAGCTAGAGGTTTTATCGAATCCCTGTGAACTCACAGCAGCCCACCGCTGCCCTCTATCGTTTATAAAAATATCCATGTGAGGTGGTTTGGCAGAGAGAGGGGATGTCTTCCAAAGTAACTCAGTGGACTACAGTCTCATTTTCCATACGCTTAGACAAGCCCTTAATCTCTCCCTCCCTCCCTCTATCCCTCTCTCCCTCTGTCTCTCTCCTAGATAGATAGATAGATAGATAGATAGATAGATAGATAGATAGATAGATAGATGAATGATAGATAGATAGATAGATAGATGAATGATAGATAGATAGATAGATGAATGATAGATAGATAGATAGATAGATAGATAGATAGATAGATAGATGATAGATAGATAGATAGATAGATAGATAGATAGATAGATAGATAGATAGATACTCCCTAGATAACTTTCAACCAGTCTTACTTTCTGCCTTCCTACCTTATGGAGTTGCTTTGAGGAGGGGAATGGAATCAACAGAACCAAAAGAGATTCCCATATAAAATGACTTCCTGGAGGAAACACATAATATCAATCTAAGGAGCAAGAAGAAAACAAACAAACAGTCACACTGTTACTTTCTGCAACTTGAACTTTTTTTAGCCTCCTGCTTCCCTGGTGGGTACAACTATGACTTTTCCTGCTGAACATTAGCAGTCATTTGGGAGGGTTAACCGAGAAGTGGCATAGATGCTGAAATCAATGATTAGTCTAATCTAATCCAGCTAATGTAGACTCTGAGGTTTGCAGCCTTAGTGTATTTTTAGGAGCCAAGAACAATTTTGGACCTTACTATATAAGGAAAAAAAAAAGTCACCTTAGATAGGCTGATCATTTGTAGGAAACTTGTCTATTTGAAGAGCAGCAAGACCAACAGAGACTCATTTACTGCTTGCATAATTCTAGTCACTCCATAAACCTTTTCAAAATTTACAAATTAAGAAATTTTATTATTCGTACTGTATTATTCTTTTGCTTCTGGAATTTTTGGAAGGGCTTCAGGAACCATTACAGAATCGTTAATCAGATAAGCTAGGCATTCATGTTAAATTTATATTTACTGACAAAGAAATAAAGGGAGACTAGTATAGATCTATTTCAAGCTATTTAGCTCTCATCAGCTAGCCATACTCTTCTGAGATTTGAACTCAGGTTGCTTGCATGTTAGGTAGATGTATTAACCTCTAAGCCAAAGGCTCGCCTTGCTTTGTTGACTGTACCAGGGGAGAGATTAAGTGTTTTTTTCTATCAGGGCAACCTGGTCTACAATGCAGTATGCTCCATCCCATATATGGGTAGACCAGGTTGCCCTGGTAGAAAAAAGCACCTAGGCATTCATGGTTTACAAAATCTTCTTCAATCTTATTCTACACTGAGATATGTGGACTGGGTTTTACCTATATACATACAGATTCCTTTCCCTTTTTTAAATTAATCAGTTGGGACATGTGGTTAATAAATTAAAATTGGTGACTTTTTTTAAAAAAAACTATTTAATTTAAATGTTTAAAAAGAAGGGGAGCAAACATCACATTCATGTGAACAGCCAGTATTATATTTATGTACAGTAGTGGCCAAAACTGTGGAAACCTTTTGGGAAAAGTGTATTTTCTAAAACTATCTAATAACACCATTTCTTTGGGGAATAGTACCATAAAATTATATATCAATGGAAAGATAATTTAATCAAGAACGTAATGCAATAACTTTTATGAAGGATTTGCTATTAGAATAGCAGTTACAGTATAAAGAAGAAAAGTGAAACATGTAGAAAAAATGAGATATACAAAAATGATCACCATAGAAAAAAGGAGATATAGAAAAAATTATCAACATGTCAGTTAATACTTAGTTGGGTAACCTTTAGCATGAATTACGGCCTTACAATGTCTTCCCATGGAGTGAACCAAGTCTTTTAGTTCTGCACAGTGGTGGGTTCCACCAGCTTTACTACCGTTTCTCTTCGTGCATGCACTTTGTACGTGATCACCGCCAAACTTGCACTCCGCGCAAGTGCGTTAGGTATCTGCCCAGCTGAGGTGCGGCAATCCACTTTGCCACACCTATCTGCTGGGCTAAAAAAGAAATAAAGGTAGGAATAACGCAGGGGCAGGCGGGAGGGCCCAGCTCCCAGACAAAGAGAACCTGTTCAGTCACGTCACATCATCACTGCTACCGGCTTGGCCAAACCAGGCAGAACCAGAAAGAACCCACCACTGGTTCTGCAGCTGTTATAATGTGAAACCAAGATTGAATGATTGCTTCTATTAACTGGGTTTTATTGCTGGGTTGCTTCTGATTAACAAGTTTCTTTAGTTGGCCCCATAGATTTTCAATTGGGTTAAGGTCTGGGCTATTCCCAGGCCATTCCAGCAGTGGAATAGGATTATCTTGAAACTCCAAAAAAAAAAAAAAAAGTGGTGTTATTAGCCATCAAACCTCAAAAATACACTTTTCCCAAAAGGTTTCCACAATTTTGGCTGCTACTGTAAAGATAGCAAATAACTCAGGCTTTCTGATCATACAAATCCAATTTAGACATATGTAGGCTGATGAAATGGAGTAAGGTGGGGATACTGTTCCTTGCTTGAGAGATCAAAGCATTTCTGGATTATATGTGGCTAGTGGCTTTCACCACTAGCAGAAATATAAAAAGGAAAACCTGAAGCCTTATGAAGTATGAGGCTGCCTCAGTAATTCAAGAAAGATACTTTACTCTACCGACATGCCTTACAAATCATCTTTGAATAGTCATAATATGGAGCTCTGTGAATATTCCATAACAAGAACAAGAACAAGAACAAGAAGATGATTCTATCAAATTTCCAAAATGAATCATCAGAACTTATCAAATTGCTTCAAACCTGATTAATTTAGGACATGCCAAATCCACCTTGACATACATAAAATACCTTTGTATAAATCAAACTGACAAATCAAATGGACTCGATTTGGCATTTCAAATAATTGATCTGAACTGAATAATGTTGACCATCTTGGACCTCCAAATATATTCAGGTGGAGCCTCATTTTGAGAACAATGATTCAACATTTCAAATTAAATGGGTAAGATCACCAGATTAGGATTGATTCGCACACCTCTAATGAATTCCATACGTGCATGTGCAAATAAAATGGACGTTTTTAATGTTGCTTGCTCCTTAACAGATCACTGGATAAATGAAGGCACAAATTGGATATTTTAACCCTGTGCGATATTGTTGTTTCAAGTTCATAAGAAGATTGATTAACAAAAAGTAATTTGGAAGAAGTAGCTGGTAGACTCTCTGGTATGACCTCAAAAACTCCTCATTACATTTGCAGTGATCCAGCAATTCCCTCACTGAACACCATTAAAGATGTATGCTGATGGTACTTTGCTTTTATTAGAGTCATAAAGAGCAAAATAGACTCATAAAGGAAGTTTAACTGGCTACTTTGCAAAAACGTAGTGGCATAAGTTTGTAGTAGGTTCCCCTTAGCTATCCCCTACCTAAGAAATCATCACCAGCCAAACTAGATGGAGAGCATAGTTTGGATGCCTCATTTACCACCAGAAAACAAGTGTTCTTACCTTATTTCACCTAATTAATGAAAGACTGTGAAAAATAATGTCAAAAGTGTTTAACTATTCCAAAAGCCTTCCTTTTTTTAGTTTAGTGTCCATTCAACAGGAATGTTGCAAGTTGTAGACTTCGTACATAAGGTTTTTCAAAGCCTGCCATAGACCCATTGGAAAAATCAACATTTTATTTTCAATAGTGGATATCCATGCCAACTTACAAAGTGCCCTTTCCAATTTCGCTGCAGTTTTTATTCAGCTTAGGTTTTTTTTTTAAAAAAAATGGAACAGGAAGGTTTGAAGACGTATATCAGTGATGGGTAACCTTTTTGCCCTCGCGTGCCAAAAGCGGGGCGAGCATGGGGAGGTCACCCATGTGCATGCCCACACCCATAATTCTATGCGCCCCACCCCCGTGCATGCACACGTGCCCCTCACATCCCCTGCTTTTAGCATATGATGGCACGGTGGGCCCAGTAGACCCGTTTTTCACCCTCCCCAGGCTCCAGAGGCTTTCTAGGAGCCTGGGGAGGGCGAAAACAGCCTTCCCCACCCCCACAGAGGCCCTCCGGAGGCCAGAAACAGCCCATTTCCCAACTTCCAGTGGGACTGAAAGGCCTAAAAATCAGCTGGCCAGTGCAGGCATACGCGCTGGAGCTGAGCTATGGCAATGCTTGCGTGCCCACTGATATGGCTCCGTGTGCCACCATCATGGACCTATATCATGCATTAAATCTTGGCACAGATCTAATTCTAGCTACCTCTAATTTTGGAGATCATATGCACTTAAAATGAGATTTAAAAAACACCAAAAATATCACCATCTGTCCATTTCTGGGCCTGAAAATCCCAAGCTAAGATTTTTTTAAAAAAATGCAGGGACTCCAGTTCTGATCTCATCGCCATTCTAAAAACCAAGAAATAAAACAACCCCCAAATAACAATCCCGGCTTGCTGAAAAGACAATTGCACAGCTGACAATAATTACCTAATGTGTCACATAAAATAGAAACATATACTTTACACTAAAATACTGAATGTGATTAGATGTGCTATGTCTACCATACTTTTTTTTAAAATTAAAATAAAAAGCAGATTTACACAATTGTGTGAATAACATATTGCTGCATAAGGAAAATATTTTCCGGAGATCTTACACTCTAGGGAGAGTCAGTAAAAGTATGTTTTGCTGCTAGTTTGACTTAAGCAGAAGTCTTTGAATGCAGAACCTATTTTGCTGACTCTCTAACTTGGAGAGAATTCTGTCTCAAACCAATCTTAAAAATTGCTACAGCAACTGCAACAATTAAGGCAGGCTCTTTGTATTACTCAGCAGTGTTTCTGAATAGTAGTTTGATTTTTTTTTTTTTTATTAGTAGAAATCCATCTACTTTTAACCAAGGTCTGGAGTTTCTCTTGGATATGATAAGCAATCACATAAATCACTGAAAATTTTCATTTCAAAACCTATTAAGAGGAGTCCCCAGTCAGTGCTAAGGGTCATAAGACACCATTAAATGTCTGTGGTTCCACTTTGACATTTATATATCATTTCTGACAGGGAGTTCAGTGCCCTTAAAAATTGCACCACCTTGAGACAAACCAATCTTCTTGTTGGGCTGCTAACTTGAACTTACTGTAAAAACAAAAAACCTAAATTCTTATTTGCTGCTCTTCATTATGAAAGCCAGCACAATTTTATATTGGTAGTGACAGATTGTAGTTAATTCTGCTGTTGGGGAAGAGGGGAGGAGGAGGAGGAAGAGATGAAGACAGTATATGCAAAGCGCACCAAAAGCAAATAGCTAAATTTTGGTGACAATAGTGGGAACTAGACCAGTGTTGCTACAGTATAGGACAGCTTAAGACAATGAGATGATTTGTGTGGGGCTTATTCAGAGGTGGTATTCAGCCGGTTCAGACAAGTTTGGGTGAACTGGTAGTGGCAAGCTGCCCTCCCACCTCCCGCCTACTCTGGCGCTATGCCACGTTTATAAACCGTGTGCATGCATGCAAGCTGCGCACACGAGCAAAACACATGCACAGAAGGCCACATGTATGAGTGGAAGGCGCACACTCACATTTTCAGTGCCTGACGAACCGGTGGTAAAATTATGTGAAACCCATCTCTGGACTTATTCATAGTTGTCACATAGTCAACCAGATGTTCAGACTGTATTTGGCATTTTTTGTGATGGATAGGTGATGGATCTGCCTGGGATAGGCAGATGTGGATGTTCGATGATGTTACAGATATTGTCACAGGACGAAAGCTGTTCCAACCAAAGCTGCCTTTTGCAATTGACTGATGGTGAATGTGTCAGTGCTGATGGTGTTCAAATGATGCTCCAGTTGTTTTGGTTCTGCACCCAAGGCACCTATTACTATTGGTATTACCTTTGCTTTCTTTTGCCACAGTGGTTCTATTTCTATTTGCAATTCTTTGTACTCTTTCTCTTCTATCCTGCTGTCTCCAAGTACTGCTGCATCCACTCTTCAGACTTTTTCATTTTTCTTATTGACAATTGTTAAATCTGGGGTGTTATGTAACAAGTGCCTATTGGTTTGAATTCTAAAATCCCAGAGCAATTTAACCTTTTCATTTTCTATAACTTTCTCTACTGTATGGTCTTGCTTGCAGGAAAAAATGCTATTTTTTCAGATCTTTCAATACACCATCGTTGCTACTTGGTCATGCCATTGCCTGTAGTCAGTCTGTGCAATCTTCTTGCAGCAACTCACCAGGTGATACACTGCTGTTTCTGCTTCTTTACAGATGTGGCTATTGCCATATGTTGCTCTTTTCTCAGTTCTGGCTTTGTATATGTGACCTTGTGCAATCAGAATTCTCTGTCTCTTTCTTCAATTTTTCTACTCTTAGCTATTGCCAGTTCTTGTTATTATCTACTTTGCCAACTACCCTGTTTCCCTCAAAATAAGACATCCCCTGATAATAAGCCCAATTGGGCTTTTGAGCGCATGGCAATAAGGCCAAGCGCTTATTTCAGGGTTCAAAAAAATATAAGACAGGGTCTTATTTTCGGGGAAACAAAGTATTTTTTTTTTTACTGTACTATAATACTTTGTCTTCCCATGTCTCTTTTCTGTTCTTCATTGGCTCTTTATTGAAGGCCAGTTTGGTTTCTCCAGTATTCAATAAGCCTTCCTGGTATGCTAGCTTCAGTGCATCTATTTCACTGTCCTTCAGATATTCTTCAAATGCTTTTTTCCCACCTTCAACTGTCTAATGTACTTGCAACATTCCACGTTTACCTATTTTCCTTGGTAGATAGAGCTTGCCAACATTTCTGCGAGCATGAAGGGCATTATTCATTGTCATTATTTTTCTGGTCTCCCTATTCAGGGTCTTTAGTTCTGCTTGAGTCCAGTCCCCTATTCCAGCTAATGACTGAATTGCCCAGGTGTTTAATTACCTTGATGCTATTTCCTCCACTGACTTTGGACTTTAAGATCTTCTTCACTCTCTTGACGTATTCACTTCTAACCTTTTTTTCTTGACTTCTGTGTGCTTAATATTGTCAGCTTGAAGGATGCCCAGGTATTTGTAATGTTTGTCCTCATCATTGTTATTATTATTATTAAAATGATTTATATATCATCCACTAATTTTATGCTCCCGGCAGCTCACAGTGAGGTACATCGAAATATCCATAAAATTAATTATTAAATATTTTAGCAAGCAAGAGGGGAAAGGGGAAAGGATGCAAATTATTGCAGAAATTGTTAAATAAGATTTTGCAATAAGAACCCTTTTTGGAAATTGTTGCAGAAATCATTAATTAAGATTTTGCAATAAGAAACCTTTGCAGAAAGAGGTATACCATCACTTTTCCTGCCTCAGTATTTGGACCATAAGCATCTTCATAGGAAATAGATAATGAAAAATGCTTTAAATTACTAATGACGAATAGTCCAATTGAATATAATTTTACTTTGGAAGGCAGTTTCATGTAAAAAAACAACAACCAGAAACTGAAGTTCAGTTTGTAGAATGGCGTAAAGAGGTAGATAAACTTTACTGTGGTCCTATACCAGTGGTGGGATGCTGCCGGTTCGGTGATTGTGTGCTTTGCGTGCACAGGCACAGTTCACACACAGGTTCACAGTTTTACAAATACTAACCTTCTGTGTTACCATTTGGGAGTAACACAGCTGAGGTGTGGCAATCTGTTCTGCCACACCAATCATCTGAGAAGATAAAGGTAAGTAAAGCACAGGGGCAGGTGGGCGGGCTGACCTGATCGTTGGAGCTATCAGTTTGCCTGAACCAGTAGAATCCCACCCCTGTCCTAGACCAACCTCTGTGTGTGTGTGTGTGTGTGTGTGTGTGTGTGTGTGTGTTTGTGTTTATGTGTGTGTACATGCATATATACATACTACAGAATACTGCATAGTTAATTATGATAAACAATTAAAAACTAATTAAATGTGTTAAAAAGGAAAAAAAGGAGGAGGAAGGATAACATTCCGAATGTATCCAAGAAATATAATTTTATTAGACAATATTTGCTCTTCAACTCTCGTGGGAGCAATGAAAATTTGGAGTACATTATGGCTGAGAGTGATCTTATAATATTCTAGGACAGTGTTTTTCAACCTTGGCCACTTTTAAGTTGTGTGAACTTCAACTCCCAGAATTACCCAGCAAAACTGGCTGGGGAATTCTAGGAGCTGAAGTCCACCCATCTTAAATTGGCCAAGGTTGAGAAATCCTGTGCTAGGAAGTAGAAGGAATGTGTTGAGGAAATGTTCTGTGATGTCTATTGTTTATTAAGGATTGGCCGTCATCTCAGAGGTGCTTTTTCAAGAGGCAACTTGACTGTTTTTTTTCCTTGAGAAAGAAAAACAAAACGGTTTGTTTCTCATCCAAGAAACTTAAGTTGTGAATGAAATTTCTTGGATGAGAAAGGAAACAGTTTGTTCTTCTTCCTCAAGAAAAAAAACAAAAACAGTCCAGTTGCCTTTGGAGAAAGTACTTTTGAGACAACCATGACCTGGATGACTGAGAATCTCCACAGATTGACAATTATCAGATGGATTAGAGGTAGAAGACAGTTTCCAAGTGTTATGTTACCTTGGTGCTAAGCTTATATCTTGTTGCCTCCATCTTGTTGTCAGGGATTCTCTCCTTCAATGATATTTTTGCTTGAACATATCCTATCCTTTATATGTGTTACGTCATGGGTAAAGCTGTAGGCTGCTGTTTTTTTTTTCTCTAATGGGTCTTTCTTCCCCAATCACCACTGACTGGAATCAATCCCAAAGAAAGGTGGTCAGTCAGCACAACACCGTGTTGCCCACCTTCAATCCTGTCACTCAATCCAAAAAGATACTATGGTTGATGGTATCAAAAGCTGCTGAGATATCAAGTAAGGCAAAGATGGATACACCACTATTACCATCCTACACCATGCCAGAGATCATCCAAAATCATGATCAATGCCATTGCTGTTCCATATCCAGGTTTGAAACCTGACTGAAAATAATCTACCAGTATATTATCTGCTTCATTGAAGGTCTTCTGAAGCTGTTGCACAACCATCTGCTCTATCCCGTGATGGCTTCAGCATTGCTTCCTTAAAAGGTAAAGGAATAATCCCCTCATTCGAAGAACAATTAACCACTGCTAGGGCCCATTCACTTGATGCCTCCTGGGCCACTTTCACAAGTCAGGAGGGGATTAAAAATTCAGGTGGCTGAGCTCATATCCTAAAAACCCTGTCCACTTCCTCAGCTCTGAGAGGTTTAAATTATATAAACATATCAAAAAGTAATACAAAGGGATCCAATACATAATGTTACCTAACCAGATTCCAAAATTATTTAGCCATACCATATAATTAGCCTTTCATTCAAAAAGATGAATTAAAAAATGTACATAGACATGTGTATGAATGGACCATTTGTTATGAATTTCAATGGTTTCTGATAATTGATTGTTTCTTACAGCTTATCCCTGTAAACCACGGGTGTCAAACTCGTGGCATCACTTGGCCATCACGTGATGTTTTGTGACGTTTTCCCCATTTGTGGAGCTGGGGTGGGTGTGGCCTGTGCATAATGCATCCAGCCCACTGACACCCCTGCTGTAGAGAGTTTTGATATGCAGGTGCTGATTAATAAAACATTGCAAAATAGAATTATTAAATATATTTATTTATTTTATTTATTTATTATATTTCTATACCACCTTTCTCCCGTAGGACTCAAGGCGGTGTACAGTCAAGAAAAATATAGATACACAAACATCATAAAATTGCTAATTAAAGTTATTACTTAGTTTGGTCAATTAAATAAAACCCAGAATTAGATAACATTTTAAAAAATCATTCACATGTTCATATGTTTAGCCCCGCCTGTAGGAACATCAGGTTCTTGAGGGCACGGCGGAAAGCACAGAGATCAGGGATATTTTGTATCTCCGGGGGCAGTTCATTCCAAAGGGTTGGAGCCCTCACAGAGAAGGCCCTCCCCCTGGGAGTCGCTAGTCGGCATAATTTGACTGACGGTACCCTGAGTAGTCCCTCCCTGTGAGAACGAACTGGTCAGTGGGAGGCTATTGGTGGCAAAAGATGGTCTCGTAGGTACCCAGGTCCTAAGCCATGGAGCGCTTTAAAGGTGATAACTAACACCTTGAATCGCACCCGGAAGACCACTGGGAGCCAGTGCAACTCGCATAGGAGAGGTGTTACATGGGTGTAATGAGCTGCATTATGTCTGGGTTACTTATAAAATCATGTTTTTAAATTTTATTACTGAATTTTGAATTTGGGAAATGAAAAAAAATGGAACTATGATTAAACATCTAAACAAATGACAAAAGGCAATACAAAGGCAATGGGCAGACAACACATAATCAGGCTCAAATTATCATTTGGGTGGTCTCATTTAGAGAAGCAATGGTAAAGTGTCAGGTTAAGTCCACTTACAGGAGATATGTTTATATGATCGCTGAAAGTTGATATCAACATGAGGCACATAATCAATCAACTGATCAATATCCATCGAATCAGTCACTCTTAGTTACAGACAAACTATTTTCCTATTGTCATGGAATGCCAATGATGCATGATCTCTCTTAAGCATCAGAAATTAAAATTCAAACAAACAAAGACGTTATTGAAACACACACATTCAAATGAAAAGCATAAAAGATATTTCACTAATCCTGGGTATAATCTGTGATTCCTGAGAACAATTGCATGTCCTGTTAAATTACTCCAGAATGCTTCCTAAGAATATCTATTTATGGAAAATATATTTCCATAAATTAAATGAGGAGAAAAGGCATACCATTTTTATAATTGCAAGAAAGATTTGCCAAAAATGGACACCACAGATACATATTATTTCCACTCAACGAACATAAGTAGATTTTCTGCTATTATCACTACAAGCAAGAATCAGTTATTATCTTTCCTGCTGTGATGGTTGTTTTGCCCTTTATGGAGCAAAGAAAATTTAAATTATTGTACAACAGTATAAACATCTGCTAAAGGCAGGTATTATATGTAAAATCAGGAATTAGGTCTGTGAGTCTGGTAGAAAAATATGTCAATTGGTTCTCAGCATTTGACAAATATCATTCAGAACAAAAATATATCTGTATTGTCCAACCTATATGTTTTAAAGAATATACTTATATTTTCCTTCTAAAATCCTATATATGGAAGTAAGTCTCACTGAATCCAATGGGGCTTTTGAGTTGTATCATCTTGCCTAGGATGCTGAGATCTTAGAAAGTATGCAGAGAAGAGCAACAAAGATGATAAGGGGTCTGGAGGCTTAACTGTATGATGAATGGTTGAGGGAGTGAGGTACTGTATGTCTAGCCCAGGGGTAGGGCTTTAGCTCTGGAGCCGCATGTGGCTCTTTCATCCCTCTGCTGCTGCTCCCTGTCACTGGTTGGCTCCACAATTGATAGGGCTTTTGATTAGGATATGTAGAAGAAAAAGAACACCATGCTAAGAGGAGACTCTACGGTGGAAGAACCGGACTTCTGGTTGACAGAGGAAAAAGGACACCGCGCTAGGAGGAAACTCTAGGGAAACTGGACTGCTGGTCGGCAGAGAAAAAAGGATGCCCCACTAAAAGGAGACTCTTTGGTGGGGAAACCGGACTTCCGGTCAGCTCCAGAATTGAACGGGGGGCTTCCAGTTAGGACCTTTGTGGCTCTTCGAGTGTTTAAGGTTGCCAACCTCGGATCTAGCCTCTCAAAGAAAAGGATTAGAGGGGACATGGTACCTGTCTTCCAGTACATGAAAGGCTATTACAGAGAAGAGGGGATTGACTTATTTACCAAAATATCAGAGGGCAGGACAAGAAATAATGGGTGGAAGCTTATTAAAGAGAGAAGCCACCTAGAAGTAAGGAGAAATTTTCTGACAGGGAGAACAATAAATCAATTGAATAGCTTGCCTTTTGGAATTGTGAGTGTTCTATCATTGGAGCTTTTCAAAAATAAACTGGACATTCATTTGACCAGGATGAAGACTGGTCTATCAGGGCAACCTGGTCTATCCCATTATGGGATGGAGCCAGAAGTGGTATTCAGCCGGTTTGGACTGATTTGGGTGAACTGGTAGTAGCGACCTGCAGGTGGGACTGATAGTAGTGACCGGTGGGTGGTGGGCGGTGGGTGGTCCCACCCCCGCCCCTGCCTGTCCACCTACCCCCGCCCCTGCCTGCCCACCCACCCCGACACTATGCCGTCCTATTTAGCCATGTTTTCAAGCCATGTGCATGTGTTGAAGCCATGTGTGTGAGCAAAGCCCATGCGCAGAAGGCTGTGTGCATGCACAGAGGTGCTAGGCGTGCTCACATTTTCGGTGCTGGGTGAACCTATAGGTAAATTATGTGAATCCCACCTCTGGATGGAGCGTACTGCTTCCGCTTTCACCTTTCAGCCCCAATCCAGGAGCCTTCCCAGGCAGTTGCTTTCGCGACAAACTATTTTTGTGTTGAATTTATGTTTACCGACACATTTTTTGTGTTGAATTTATGTTGACTAGGACTCGTTGCCTTAGAAGAGTGAGGAAAATTCTCAGGGGTGACTCTTACCCTGGTCCCCACTTCTTTACTCTCCTATCATCGGGAAGGAGATATAGAAGTGTAGCCAGCCACACAAACAGGCTGAAGAACAGTTTTTATCCATGGGCGGTCAGACTCCTGAATGAGAAATAACATCATAACTATGCAGTATGATGGACTGCAGGGCCGGCGCAATGTGTAACATGTTCACACTGATGCAATAGGACTGGGTGTTTTGTTAATACGATTTATTTATTTATTTATTTATTTATTTATTTATTTATTTATTTATTTATTTATTTATTTATTTATTTATTGGTTCGATTTATATGCCGACCTTTTCCGGAGACTCAGGGCGGCTTACAATGTGTTAAGCAATAGCCTTCATACTTTTGTATATACCTGCTTAGTAGGGCTTTCGGGAGCCCCCAAGCGGTGTTCTTTTTTTATACAAAGTCACCTTATTGCCCCCACAATCCGGGTCCTCATTTTACCTACCTCGAAAGGATGGAAGGCTGAGTCAACCTTGAGCCTGGTGAAATTTGAACTTGCAGTAATTGCAGGCAGTTGGTGTTACTTAACAGTGCTTTAGTCTGCTGCGCCACCAAGGCTCTTGATTAATTGGGTTAGGGATTTTCTGTCTTCTCTTTGAGTTGTATTGTGTTGGGGGGGTGCACTGAGGGAGCTCAACCAATCTCATTGTATACATGTTGTGCACTGACAATAAATATTTGAACTGAATGTTGACCAGGATGGTATAAAGCCTCCTGCCTTCAGCAGGGTGCTGGACAAGAAGAACTCTGAGCTGCCTTCCAGCCCTATGATTCTATGTTGTATGATGTGACTTGGTCCAATAAGGGAAGGAAAAAAACCCACCTCCGTGACCAATGTTTTCCTTTTCTATGAATAGAGAATAATGTAAGAAAGAAGAATTATTATATTCTTTTCGTTCAGTCTCAGGATATATCCGAGTCTTCAAATAATCCAATATGTCCAATTTCTTATTCGCCATCTGTTCTGCTGCTATTTAGCTTCATATCATCTCTCTAGTAAAGTGTCTAAAGCCATGCAAAGAGACTTTAAAGTATTTTCCATTGCTGTGGTTCATTAAAAATGTGCACAAAAAAAAATGTAATAGAAGTGGCTTGGTTTCTGGGAGGGGCTAGGGGGACATAGGCAGTGGAATTGTTACCAAAATTATGTCTTATAATACTTTTTCTGGTGCTAAATGTAACATTGAGCCTCAGTGGCACGGTGGTGAGAGTGCAGTACTGCAGGCTACTTCTGCTGCCTGCCGGCTGCCTGCAATTTCAACAGCTCAAATCTCACCAGGCTCAAGGTTGACTCAGCCTTCCATCCTTCCGAGGTGGGTAAAATGACAACCCAAATTGTTGGGGGCAATATGCTGACCAGGGGTGGTATTCACTTACCTTCCCTACCAATTTGCAAATGTGAGCATGCACACATGTGCACAGCCATCTGCACATGCGCTTTACACGCTCATGCTGCTTGCACGCATGCATGCAGCTAAAAAACATGCTTACATAGGATAGGCATAGAGCCAGGGTGGGTGGGTGGGCAGGCCCACCCACGATTTCCGCTACCGGTTCGGGCAAACTGATCCAAACCGGCTGAATACCACCTCTGATGCTGACTCTGTAAACCACTTAGAGAGGGCTATAAAAGCACTGTAAAGCGGTATATAAGTCTAAGGGCTATTCCTATTGCTATTTTCCAGCTTTCATATAATCATGTTTTGGCACAGATAGATATGAGTTATAATAAGCTGAACCATGTTTATGTGAACTAAGCTTACTGAGCTCAATGAGAAGAAACAGTTCAGAACTATATACAGTTATGGTCATAAAGGTCTTCAGCTCATTGAGCTTTGCAGATACAATATATCAACTCCCTTTTTCAGGCTTCAGTGAAGTGTGACCATTTCAAGTCACACTATGCTTTTGTGTTAAGTTTTAGGATTGTGGCAATTTAGTTTTGCTTTTACAACTATTATCCTGTTTTAAGCTGCATTGTTCTTTTTTTTTTTTTTCCATGTACAATATCACTTCTTGGAACTTTGGAGACTCAGGACTAAAAAAACCCAATAAAATTGAATTTTTTAAAAAATATTTATTAGATTTATTTGCCACCCATCACACCTCGAGGCAACACATAATACAAATTTATGAGATATACTTAGCTCTGGTCAACAGGTTGTGTGTCCCCCCCCATCCAAATTAAGTAACAACTGAGTCCAACAACAGATTCTTCATCCTTTCTCCTGGTTTTGATTGCAGAGGAACTTCAATATTCCCCTTAAATGTTGGACCACTGTATTGTGTTGGATCAATACAATGAAGGTAAGTTAACTGTAGATGAAAGTTAAACAGAGTTCCATTCATTTGAATCAAATAAACAAACCAAGTAAGAAAAACATATATCCATTTTCATACTAAAGTACAGGAACTCCTCAACTTACAGCAATTCAGTTTAGTGACTGAAGCTACAATGGCACTGGAAAAAGTGACTTGTGACCATTTTTCACACTTTATGACCGTTGCAGCATCCCCATGGTCACATAAATTCAAAATTCAGATGCTTGGCAACTGATTCATATTTATGACAGTTGCAGTGTCCTGGGGATATGTTGATCACGTTTTGCAACCTTCTTAGATGCAAAGTCAATGGGGGAAAGCACATTCATTTAACAACCATGTTACTAACTTAACAACTGCAGCAGAGGTGAAATTTACCTACCTTCGCTACCAGTTTGCAAATGTGAGTGCATGCGTGAAGGGTCAAAAACAGGACGTTATGACGTCTGGGTGGGTGGCAGAGCCTCCTGCTGCTGGCGCTACAGGTTCGCCCGAGCTGGATAGAACCGGCTCAATTTCACCACTGAACTGCAGTGATTCATTTAACAGCTGGGGCAAGGAAGCTCGTAAAATGGGACAAAACTCACTTAACCAATGTTTCAATTAGCAACAGAAATTTTGGGCTCAGTTTGTGGTGGTAAATCGAGGACTATCTGTACAGATTTTGACTGGTTGGTACCATCAGATAACTACACAAGTTTTTTAAAATTTACTTCGTTCCGATTTCTTTTAATTACTGATTGCCACTTTCTCCTATTTCAACTTATTGGAAAGTCCTAGTTTTGATGAATGGTGTTTAATAAACCTTGGAAAGCATGACTGCAGCAACTAATACATTTGAGAACATTCACCACTTTGAATAAATAAGGTCTGTTCTATTATTTAAGCTTAAGAAATCATGCAAGCTGACCAAAAAAGTGCCTATCAATTTTCCACATGCTGACATATTCATAAACATGTATGAAAGTGTGTGTGTTTGCATGTTTGTGTTTGCTAAATTTTAAACGGCTCTAAGTAACTAACCATGGTTATGTCCAGGAAAATATAACTGATAGAAAGATTTGTTCGTGAAATATATTGATTGGTTTACAAGCCTTTGTTAATTATTTATATCTACAGAGATACAACTTGGCTAGCACAGCCCTTGAGATGTTTAGCTTAGTGGTTTGCAAACCTGTGTTAATCAATTATATCTACAGAGGTATAACTTAGCTTGGTGAACCCTTGGGATATTTTGCTAAACTCGCCAAAGCCTGTTTCAACCAGGAGGGAGGGAGAGAAGGGAAGGAAGAAAAGAAGATTGAATTATGCTTTATAAGGAAAAAAAAAAATCCAGTGAGCTCACCTTTGTATTAAGCCATGATCTTCTTAAAAAGCCAAAATGTCTTGCCTTTCACACTAATGTCATATTTCACACTAAGCCATGTATGTATGTATGTATGTATGTATGTATGTATGTATGTATGTATCTATCTATCTATCTATCTATCTATCTATCTATCTAATCTTGCATACTTCCATAAATGTCTTATTCTTTTTGAGATGCACCAGTATAATGTAACTTTAGCAGCTTTAGTCATGTTGCATGCCTTAGTATGATTAAACTACTGTGTTCCTTTTAAAATGTGGAGGTTATGAAATTTGTATAGCTCAGTAATTTACCGTAGGTGGTTTATATGTATCATTATTACTATTTGCTATACTATACTATTACTATTATTACTATTATTATTTGTTCATATAGCATACATTATTTTAGCAGATCTGTGAAGATTTGGAAGACCATTAAACTAAACTTCTGTTTTCTACTTAATCAAAAATAAAAACCTGCCATCTTGATGTTTTCATTGTGGACAACTCATAAACAAAAGTCTTACACTAGAATTTCAAGGATAGAGGAAAAGGGAGTGTAAGGGAGTACAGTAGAACCGTTGAATATTTTTTGAATAGGAGCATTGTGTGAATTTGAATCTGATGCTGGGGTGAAATGCTCCTGGTTCAGACCAGATCACCCGATCTGGTAGCGATGGTGGTGGGTGGTTTGTAGAACTGGTAGCAAAAATCCCTGCCCCCCCCATGCCCAGCTGAGCCGCGCGATCATCAGAGGCTTTTTTTTTTTAAAGCATTTTTTCTACAACCTCTTTGGCTGAAAAAATGCTTTTAAAAGCCTCTGACGATCCCAGCTGAGTTGCCTGATCATCAGAGGCTTTTAAAAGCATTTTTTTAAACAATCTCTTTGGCTGAAGAGATTGTAGAAAACAATGTTTTTAAAATTAAAAAAAAGCCTCTGACAATCAGGCAACTCAGCTGGGATCCTCAGAGGCTTTTAAAAGCATTTTTTTTACAACCTCTTCAGAGGTTGTAGAAAAAATGCTTTTAAAAGGCTCTGAGGATCCCAGCTGAGTTGTCTCGTTGTCAGAGGCTTTTAAAAGCATTTTTTTACAACCTCTGGCTGAAGAGGTTGTAGAAAAAATGCTTTTAAAAGTTAAAAAAAAAAGTTGGCCATGCCCACTCAGTCACATTGCCCCCCCACCAAGCCATGCCACAGAACCGGTAGTAGCAAATTTTACATTTCACCACTGATCTGATGTGTACTGTATGCAGTCCAGATTAATAACTCCACCAAAGTATTGTACCAAAAAATCACTAGGAGAGAATCAGAAAGAAAAGATCAGATGTGAATTAAGGATGTTGATGAATTAAAAATGTAGCATCCTAATTATCCAAACTTATGCATACATATTTATAGGACGATCTTATGCATCACTATTAGAAGTCCCATAGCAATCAATGACATTTGATCTCCAGTAAATGTGTACATGACTGCGACCTTAATAGATTTATACTGGGTGACAAATGACTTGTATCACAGTTGAGTCAGGAAACAAAAGACAACCTACAGACCAGATAGTTTAATAGAGTCTTCATTTCCCCATGGATGATGAACACAGAAAAACATTGAATCATTTATCTGTGTCACTGTATTGTTTGTGATAGTTGATTGATGGATTTCACATGCTAATATCTATATCCTTCTCACATTGCCCTGGAGATAGGAAGAATGAATAAAAGAAGAGAATTTCAGTCAGGGTTCATAAATCACTTAAAGTATACGGAAAAAAAAATTGTTTGCATTATCAGCATTCATTGCACCCCATCAATCAGTCCAAAATCTGATAAAAATATATAACATTTGTAATTATTGGAGAGTTACCACCTGGATACATATATTCTCAGAAGGATCTCTGTAAATTTGTTGTCGCTGTTCTCCAAGTAAGCTTCCAGTTTGTCCATTTTTTTTTTTCAGAGAAGAACAATTTACAAAGTTGTTAAAAAGTACAGCATCCAACTGTTCCCCATGAAGAGATTATTCCTATGGTGCAGAAAGCATGGCAGCTGCTCTTGCGTAGTATCCCACATCCCCATTTTTTTCCCCTAT